>NC_139623.1:115788728-115791228 GCF_964638095.1 Poromitra crassiceps
ATGTTCAGTATTGATAGTTATCGATACTATCGATACCTGTGGCAAATGAGTATTGTATCCGATTCAACTTTCAGTATTGATACTTTTCGATACTAACGATACATTTGACAACCCTATTCGGTACAACAGAGCCGTACGTCATATCAGCAGTGTAAGTCTCTGACCTGCAACACTTCTATATGTGAGCTTCAAAACATCACGAGGCTAACAGATCTCTAAAGAATTGAATTGCAGGAGTATTGGTCACAAACACTGCTCATTTTTCCAATATGGAGAGAGGAACAGTGTGGAAAATCATGACTTAAACACAATGACAAACACTGACAGACTTTAGCGAGCGAGCAGGGACAGTGGGAAGGAAAAAAAGCTTGAGAACAATGATACTCGGGGCGTCCCAGTGGCTCACCTGCAGAGCGCGCTGCCTTCACATGATAAGTGATCTTCTCTTCTCTCACCGTGAGGTAGAGAGGAGAAAGTTCAGCACTAAGTAGGTGAAAAGGTTAAAAAAATTGAACTTTGAGCGCAACGCACGATGATGCTGCTGCATAGTCGGGAGGTTATAGCGCTCTCCCCACAGAAAACAACGGCACAGCGGGCGCAGAGCTGTTTTACCGCAGATCAAGTGTGGGGGGCTCAAGGCTTAGTCCTTCGCACAGCCGACCCGGGTTCGAATCCGACCCATGGTCCTTTGCCACTTCATCCCCCCTCTCTCTCCCCACCTTTCCTGTCTGCCTACTGTCCTGTAAATTAAAGGCAAAAATAATGATACTCAACATTTTCACAATGAAAACTAACGTGAAATAAATTTGACTGAGCGCCATCTAAAGCCTTTGGCTGTCCCAGACGAGAGATGACCAACGTGAAAGAAACATAGAGATATCTTTAGTCGTGGCTACAAAAACCGCTCGTCTTGCGTCGCGCAGAGGGTCAAAGACGGCCGTTGTCACAGTCTTGCGACCAAAGATAGCCTAGGACGAATTCTGCCACTGTCAGAAATTTAGGGTGACAGCTACGAATATGTCTGATAACAAGTTACAACCTGCATGATCATATATCAGTATATACAGTATATGCTAATGCTAGTAGAGGAGGCAAATAAATAGTTACCTCAAGCTCTCTCGCAAAATTGGCATTCCCATGTTGGATGTTTTTCTATACACATAAATTCCACTTTGCAAAAGCTCCATTGTTGCAAACCTTTGTCAGTTCATTGTTGACATTTCTACCAGACAGCTGTGGCACACATTGATAGATGCAGAGCTGCGGCGCGCGCTGCTTGACAGGTGTTGATGGAGAGAGACGTGCATCGTAGCCAGTAGGTGTCATCATCACACAGTCTGCACACATCAAACCTGATGTCCTACCCAAGTTTATTAGATCCAACGTCGTACAGTGTGGCGTGCAATAAACATATAAGATTACTAAAATCTTACAGTCTGTAGGGGGGAATTCATTTTCATTTTTTGGACTAAAGAACTTCACCCGTCCTTCCATCGGCATGGGGGTGAGTAGGTAATGGGCTCTATCGTTGCATCAGCCTATAAACTGCGTTTAGTGCCAGGCGCAGCCCAGATTAATGGGTGTGGACCAGCGCACTCGATATCTTGCTGCCGGTGCTACACGCGGCCTTAAGAATTATAACCACGCCTTTTAAGCGTAAAATTATGCACTATCTGCTCATTGGAGAAGTGCAGTAAACCAGTCCCCAGCTTGCCTTTTAAGCTCCAATTCCACGGAGCGATCCAGTCCGGCTTCAGAAAAGCAGAGGGCTCTGATCTCCCCCCCTCCCTTTTATCCCCTCTGTCTGTCTCCATATATAGGCTATTATTCCATATTATTCTCAAACCAATCTAACTGCAGTTTAAATACTGCAAGCATGTAAATACGCTACATCACATAACAAGATCAAAGTGAAAATAATGTTCTAAACGCATCAGCTAGAAAAAAATAGTGTATCCCTATGATGAGATGAGATTGGTGAAAGTTTGTCCAGAATGATATCGTTTTCTCTCCCCTCCTGCACAGGTAGGATGATGCACATAAATATAGCCTACATTATGTAAAGTCATTGCAGAAATGTGTTTTTATTGTACAACTAAATGTGAAGTAGGGCCAATTTATTGGAGCAGATTCATCACAGTATAGCACATGACAGTAGAACCGCGTTACGCTGTCACTTATCTAAATCACGTTAAATCTACGAGGGATATATATAGGCCCAGGATGACATATATGTTTCAAATAGGGTTGTGTTTGGATTTCGCGATTTTATTTTGTCCAATATTGAAATGTTCTACAATAGCATGTTGTGGTAACATTACACATTATTTCGATCTATTTCGATGTACCTTTCTATCTATTTAGGCTAATTTGGATGCGATTTATTATCCAAATGTATATGTATTAGCCCAATGCATGCTGGGAGATTTCACATGTCTGGCTGTTGCAGGGAAGCCAGGCAGTGAATGTTTGGCCAGAATGATCTCGTTTTCTCTCGCCT
>NC_139623.1:115796228-115818728 GCF_964638095.1 Poromitra crassiceps
GATGACTTGGTGCAGTCAAAACAACCTGGAGATTGTTGTGGACTACTGGAAGAACGCAGCCCCACCTTCCCCCATCACTCTGGGTGAGAACGCAGCCCCACCTTCCCCCATCACTCTGGGTGAGAACGCAGCCCCACCTTCCCCCATCACTCTGGGTGACTCCCCAGTCAACACTGTGGAGTCCTTTTGCTTCCTGGATTCAATCATCAGCCGGGACCTGACATGGGAGCTGAACATCAAAGCTCTCACCAAGAAGGCACAACAGAGGATGGACTTTCTTCGGCGGCTGAGACACTTCAAGGTGCCAAAGGCAAGGTGCTTTTCTACAGCTCAATCATCGAGCCCATCCTCACCTCCTCCATCACCATCTAGTATGCTGCCCTCAAGGACATCTCAGACTGCAACGCATCATCTGCCATGCTCAAAAGGTGGTTGGGTACAGCCTGCCATCCCTTCAGGACCTACAAACTGCCAGGATACTGAAGCGACCCCACCCACCGAGGTCATAAACTCTTTAGGGCATTCCCCCATTGCAGAAGACTGACTGGCAGTACCAGAACCTCTCGTCACAGCGGCAGTTTCTTCCCTACTGCCCTTTTCAAGAGACGTGAAAGCCCCCACAAGTAAGGACTTTACACCTCCCTCCCATGCTCCCTGAGCACAACCACCTCTTGCGATCTTCCCTGTGTCTTATGCTATCGTCTACCTCCACCATCCAGTTTTGCGCTGGGATCTAAACCCAGACACAACGTGGCCCAGGCGTGTTTGCACGCCTCTTATGTTTTCGTCGGTGCCCCGTCTATGTGCCGACAGCCCGCAGTGCCGGCAGCCCGCAATGCCGATAGCCCACAAGCAGAACCAGCTGAGCGAGGCGGCGTGCAGCGTGTCGGTGGACCTGCTGGAGCTAACCTCTCCCACCCCCACGCCTAAACCTAACCTCTCACGTCCAAACCTAACCTCCCCCAGACCATAACCCTAAACCTAACCCCTCCCACCCCCCACGCCTAAACCTAACGTCGGCACTGCGGGTGGTCGGCTTAGCGGGTGGACCCCCGTTATCGTCTGTCTCCTGCAAGTGTCATTTTGCACATTTTGCAAGATACCATCGCCAGGTTCCGAGCGTAAACACAGGTTTGGGCGTCGCCCATGTCAAACCAGGCGTGTCCGCGCTAAATGTTGTCCACAAAGTCCTTGTGTGCACGGAATTTTAAGACCACCTAATAGCGGGTCTTAGCGCAAAAAAAACCACTGCGCCTGAGCGCACGCAGTATTGTCCGCACAGTGCAGGAAATCCTCGCTTGGATACATTACGCACGGCATGGATGTCCCTCTCTCTCAAAAGCCTTGCACGTGCACACACTCTTCCCTCCTCAGAATGCCACGTTGATTTTCAATATAGTCTAGATTGCAGAAAAAAACACTTTGATTTAAAAATGAGAATTCGTTTGTCATGGTTTTATTAGGCTACATAATTCCCGACTATACAGGTCTGTGGTTAGGTGTATAACAGTAGATTACTTTTGAGAAAGTTGAGCCTGCCAGTACTGTATACAGTAAGTAACCCCACTGAGCAATAAACATTTTTAGACCTCATCTATGGTTTAGCTCTGATATAGTCTCGCTGCTCAGCCTCCCCTCCCTTCCGGGACAGGAGTCTGGCTGCACGGAAACAAGCTGCTGTCATAAGCCCTCCCATGCTCTACAGCTGCTCTCCCATTGGAGGCGTCCATTTCAGACGCTGCCGGATCTCCGCTCCCCGCTTAAGAAGCTCTGTCATTGGCTCTGACCATGTCAATCAGAGCGGCTTCCGCTCCCTCCTCCCTGTGTGTCGCTGTAAATAGTCCCGTGCCGCCGCAGTGAAAACAACAACGCTAACTAGCTAGCAAGCTAACGGCAGCTAACCTACACGCTAGCTCGTTGCTACACGCTGAAAATGGCAAGTTGGATTGTTGGAAACTATTTTCCAGGGGCACTGCCGCTAAGCGCCGCCCATCGCAATTCCAGAATGGTGACCAGCACCGCCATGCTCCTCTCCCGGAAGGGAGGGGAGGCTGGCCAGCGAGACTAGCTCTGATATAGATCACGGTTAGACCAGGATTTCAAGATTCAAGATTCAAGATTTTGTGTGTGCGCCCCCCCCCCCCCCCTCCTGTAGTCTACAATGATCTCCTTGGTCTTGGAGACGTTCAGAGAGAGGTGGTTGTCCTGGCACCATTGTTCCAGGGCCCCCACCTCCTCTCTGTAGGCCGTCTCGTCGCTCCTGGAGATCAGCCCCACGACTGCTGTGTCGTATGCAAACTTCACGATGGTGTTCAGATTGAGTCGCCACGCAGTCGTGGGTGTAGAGGTCGTACCAGAAGGGGCTGGAGACGCACCCCTCCAATCTTTTCTTTTGTCTCCGCGGTTTTCCCGCTGCAAACACCTTTCTATTGTCCCACCCCAGTCAACCCGAATTGCATCAAAACACAGATGTTTTTAACAGGTGATGTAATAGTGTCGTTATGAGATAGGGATAATATATACAGGCAATAGGCCTAACACCTATCCAAATTATGCATGGGGAGAATTACAGCATGCCTCACGCAAATTGTATTACATGGAGTGCAAGACGGGAATCTGATTGATGCTCAGGCCACACTTGTGAATAATTCTGGTGGTTAACACCGCCCAAATCCCGTTTGTGCCGTGCATAAATGATTTGGCACGCCTCTAATCTGCGTTTGCGGCCGTTGTTGTGACGAGTTTTGCACCCCCGCGAGTATTCCAAACCATATTTTGGGGCTGTTTTAACTTAAAAACAGGGAGGTCACGTCTAGCCAAACAATGATATAATTTTTAAACAGTTATGTTTTTGTATAAATCATTACAATATGCTCCCGTGAGGTGGGGATGCGTAAGGCACGCGCAAACAGGTGCACAAGCGCAAATAGGGGATATCGCCTGTACCAAGATAGGGCCCAGACTGTTTTGGAGTAGAGACGGGCTAAAGACAGACAGTTGACTGTGCAACAGTAACCTACATTTGTAAACAAATCCACCTTATCACACTATTCACTTTGACTGAGAAGGTTACTGAATGGATACAGCCACACAACAAGGTGATCAGCTGCTCTCTGCTTCTAGATACTTGTTAGATATTTAGACTTTATTTGGATACAGGTTGATAGGAGATTTGTGATGCAACAGAGAGGGCTCACATGTGACAAAGTCACATTTTAACTTGTGACACTGTGGTGAAAGGTATAAACCCGTGTTGAACTTGTCAGTTGAGTGTGTTTATTCCTTAATTTTTTCATTCCTTCCTCATTTATAACCTATTTTTCTATATGGTATCCTGTCACTGTTTGCTGCAGCCTCATCTCCACACAGCCACCATCTCATGTCGTCACCAGTCGTTTATTACCTTTTTAACAGCACCCAGTTAGTGTCTAAAAGGCAGGAAGTAACACAGGTGCAAGCAAAACATTAAAGAGGGTTTCCAATTTCCAATCCATTTAGGTGTTCCAGTGCCGGGGCCTCGTTAAAGGAGAATTTCGGTTTTTTACACCACGGTCCTCATTTCCAGCTTAAAATATTATGTTTTACTCACCGAAATAGTTTGGCTTCATTCGGATGCCCACGGAAGATTTTAGCTCCGAGTAGTCTCCTCAAACAGGCTATAACGAGAGCCTGCGGCGAGTGCGGGGCATGCTGCACACGCTCTCTAAATGACACTTTTTCTGTCAGATCACGGTTCATTATGGTTGTAAATGTAACCGATGTGTTAGTTAGTTTATATTTCACCAATAATCCTTTTTCATTTTTGTCACTGTTTTGTTGTTTTTCATATGTACACCGTTTCTATACTATTTATTTTGGGGACTTTTAGTTTGTTAAACGTGATTTCGTTATGTGACCCTTGACACTTTGGCATGTCACTTCCTGTTTTGTTCCGGTAGCGCGGGCTTTTCTTCAGACGGCTATGAGCCTTGCTGAAGAGAGGTAAGGTTTTCTCAGTGCTCCCGTGATTAGCATGCTAAAATACAGTAGAAACATAAGACAGGGACACAAGCTTTCTTGTACAAGTTGTCAATGCTGTTGTTTATTATCACAGTTTATTTCATTGTGTGGACGTATGTTCTATTGTGTACAGCTCTGAAGTAATGTGCTAGTTAACGATCTAAGCTACGTTGGACTCAAAGCACATCTATGGCTTCTCATGCGTTCGCTGCTGTCTCCTTTCTCCTTAAAGGTGTCTGTACGAGAGCCAGGTCGATTGCTGTACTCATATAAATCTGTTTGCACACAGGTATGTGAGCTCCCCATGTCATTTTGTGTTGTTCATTTCGATTTTATTTTCATTTACTTGGTGTATATTTGTTTATTTATGTTCCTGTTCAGTTTAAGCTACTTATAAAATATTGCCGCTGGTGGGTGGGGGGAAAACATATTGTAAATTGTAACTATACGATCACTGTAATAATGTATGTTGTTTTATTATTTTATTTGAAGACTAGCTTTACTGACACATGTGTCATAGAGACGGCTATGAGCCTTGCTGAAGAGAGGTGTCTGTATGAGAGCCAGGTCGATTGCTGTACTCATATAAATCTGTTTGCACACAGAATAAACCCCATCCCGGTTGGCAAGAAGGCAGTTGTCCGTCTCCATCATTCTTCACAAACCCTAGACACAACGCAGAGCTTGTAGCAGCCAGAGTGTCAGGCCAGACCGGCTACAGTGGTGCCGTGACCCGGATCCACTCCGCTTCAGACTGCTTCCGCATCGTTCCTGGAGCTGTGGATCAACATCAGTTTGGTCACCAGAGGTTGCTACACAGCACACATTCACTATAAAGCACTTTTAAGTGTTGGAAATATATATATAGCACAAAGAAGAAAAAAAAAACAGCGGAAAAGTTTAAGGTTTAAAGAAAAGAAAAAAAAGTAAACTGTTTGCTGTTCAGTCGTTTTACATTTCCGGTTTTGAAGATAAATTTGCCATTTAATTTTTTTATTTTATTGTGTCCAGTCAAGTGTAAATATAAGAGGTTGGAAATGGCATATGCCGCTGGAAAAATGGATGAAGATAAAGTTCCAACTGACAGTCTTAGCTTTGCTATGGGGAGAGGGAAGTCCCCTTTCCCATTTTTCAGTACTCCAGTACGAGGTGTAGTAGATAATATGGCTTCACCGGCTTTGCGTCCCGCTCATATAGTACCTGGTCATGCAGCCTCACCTGGTCATGCAGCCCCTAGTCCTGTACAGGGAGTTACACTTTCCGGCTTTCCAGATACAACAGACCCCGCCTTAAATAACCTGATATCACATATCGCTCAGCAGGTGGGACAGACGATAAGAGACCAGTTAAGGGAGGAAAGTGAACAGAGAGAGGGTGGTGCCACACAAGCTCAGAGCAGTGTGGGCCAGTTACCCAGTGAAAACACTTACCTTAACTTGACTGGTGCAAGGTTAGTCCTGCAGGCAAATGTGAGAGAGCCTCCAGTCTTCAGAGGAGATGGGTCTGACAAGAACACAGTATGTGAGTGGGAAGAGTTGATGGAAGTGTACTTCAGGAAGCGAGCTACACCCCTGAGAGAGCAGCACGTCGAAATAATGTGTAAGCTGATGGGCAAAGCTAAAGACGTAGTGAGGATAACTCTGAGAAGTAGCCCATCTATGAGGCCCCAAGAAAATCCCAAAGTCATCTATGATATACTCAGACAACATTTTGGTGAGGTGGTGTATTCATGTATGCCTATGGCTGATTTTTACAGCACAGTCCCAGTGGCAGGTGAGACCCCAGTAGAGTACTGGCTTCGGCTGAACAAGGCAGTTGATGCTGCAGGGGAGGGTCTGAAAAGGTTAGGACGAGATATGGGAGATCCTTGTCAGGAGGTAACCATGATGTTTGTTAAACACTGCCCAGATCCCACCCTCGCTGCTGTCTTCAAGTTTAAAGCACCAGATAAATGGACAGCCAGTGAGATACAAGAGCATATTGATCGCTACCAAATCGAAACTAAAGAGCAGGTGCTCTCCAAATTAAAGCGTCCTAAACCAGTAACAGCATATGCTCAGGCTCCTGCTATTGATGATACAGGGGCAGCATTTCACCTAAGAGAGTCACCTGTAGAGGGCGGAAATAGTGCAGCATCCAGACCCCCTTGTAATGATGACTGTCTGAAAACTTTAGTCAGTCTTTTTGACCGCGCACTGTCACAAAACAACCAGACTGCGACTGCACGCCAACTGACCCCCCCCGATCAGTTCCAGCACAGACCCTGCAGGGTCTGCCAGTCTCTGGAGCACTCCACCCTTGCACACTGCAGGCAGAACCGTCTATGCTTGGCATGCTTTGAGCCAAACCATATCAAGAGGAACTGTCCTAATCGCCAGCCTAGCCAAGTCTCCCAAATGCAAAACACCCAGCCTTTAAACTAGCCAGCCCGCACCTGGTGAGGGGATGTGTGGGCACAAAAGAAGAAAACCTCAATGGTGGTGCGAATGAACAGCACTATATAAAGGCCTGTGCAGCAGCACCAGCTGGAGCTAAAGTAATAGTGCAGAACACGCAGAGAGTGGGGCCCTTTGATGAACTGTTTTACACCCCTGTTAGTATGAATAACACATTTCAGGTGCAGGGGATGCTTGACTCTGGTTCTATGGCCTGCACACTCAGCGAGCAAGCAGAACTAAAGATGTTGAGTGAGAATATACTCTCAAAACCCATTCCCTTGACTCAGGAGCTTGTGCTAGTAGGCTGTGGAGGGACACTAAGCAAACCCAAGTGCATGTATGAGGTGGAGATGAAACTGTATGGAGAGAGCTGTATTGTGCCCATTCTTGTGGTGCCCGGCCAACGTGACGACTTGATCATAGGCACAAATGTCATCAGATTTCTCATGCATCAGCTCAAAATAACCAGTGACTATTGGCGTCTTGTCTCCAGTGGCAATCTTCTTCCAGAGTGTGAGCAGTTTTTAGACCTCATGGCGAACTCAACCCGTTGGAGAGGCGAGGAGCTCCCGGAGAGGATCGGGACTGTTAAACTCCAGCAGTCAGTCACCCTGTTGGCAAGAAAAGAACATCTAGTCTGGGGTAAATTGCCAAACAATATCCCCATGTCACCAGGCAGTACAGTGGTTGTTGAGCCCACCTCGTCCAAATCCATGCCTCGTAACATCATGGTCGGTCGCATCATCACACCCTTGTGGGGTGACAGGTGGGTCCCCATGAAGGTCACTAACATGTCGAACAAGCCCATCACCTTGAAGAGGAACAGCAAGCTGGCGGATGTGTCTCCCTGTCTAGCTGTAGAAGATTTTGAAGTTTCTCAGGGTACCAGCCAACCTGAAAAAGCTAAGCCGGAGAAGAAACAAGATGATGTCAGGCCTACAGATCTCAAAGAACGACTACAACTGGTCGGGCTCATTGATGTTGACATTGACAAGTGCAACGCTGGTCAAGTGGGGAAGGAGAAGCTGGTCGAGCTGCTTGAGAAGTATAATGACATTTTCTCCAAATGTGCACTGGACTGCGGCGAGGCAAATGGATTCATGCACCGCATCCGACTCACCGATGAGAGACCATTCCGCCTCCCCTACCGGCGGGTACCACCAGCCCATTACCAAATACTGCGGCAGGTCCTGTCGGAAATGGAGGAGCAGGAGATAATAAGGAAGTCAATGAGCGAGTACGCTTCCCCTCTTGTGCTCGTGTGGAAAAAGGACGGCTCTCTCAGGCTCTGCACTGACTTCAGATGGTTAAATGCAAGGACCCTCAAGGATGCACACCCACTGCCACACCAGTCAGACTGCCTGGCCGCTCTGGGTGGGAACACCTACTTCAGCACAATGGACTTGACCTCTGGCTTTTATAACATCCCGATGGCAGAAGAGGACAAGAAATACACTGCATTCACAACTCCAATGGGATTGTATGAATACAATAGGATGCCACAGGGTCTCTGTAACAGTCCCGCCTCATTCATGCGAATGATGCTCAGCATCTTTGGAGATCTGAATTTCAGCAGTCTGTTGTGCTACCTTGACGATCTACTCGTGTTTGCTGCCACTGAAGAGGAGGCTTTGGAGAGGCTAGAGACAGTTTTCCAGCGGCTGCGACTACAAAACCTGAAACTGAGCCCCAAGAAATGCCACCTAATGAGATCCTCAGTCAAATTTCTGGGTCACATTATAGATGGCAATGGAGTGGCTGTGGACCCAGCAAAAATTGAGGTCATATCAAAGATGTCAAAAGAAGATCTGATGGAGGACGATGGCTGCACGCCATCAGTGAAGAGGATAAAATCCTTCTTGGGAATGGTGTTCTACTACCAACACTTTATCCCTAATTGCTCCTCCATAGCCAAGCCACTGTTTGCTCTCACTGCTGGACGAAAGAGACGTGGTAAAGTCAGAAAAAATTCCAACACTGGCTCTTACAGGAGACTCAGACCATCTGATTGGACAGACGAGTGTGATGCAGCCCTGTCTGACCTGAAAGAGAGTCTGTTAAACTGTGTGGTACTCTCACACCCAGACTTCTCTCTGCCCCTCATTCTGTCCATTGATGCTTCACTGGACGGGCTTGGAGCTGTATTGTCACAGATACCAGCTGGTGAAGAAAAAGCACGTCCCATTGCTTTCGCTAGTAAGACACTGAGCAGCTCTCAAAAGAACTACCCAGCTCACAGGCTCGAGTTTTTAGCCTTAAAATGGAGTGTGTGCGAGAAGTTTAATCACTGGTTAAGAGGCCATTCTTTTACAGTATGGACTGATAACAACCCTCTTACCTATATCATGACAAAACCTAAGCTCGATGCCTGTGAGCAGCGTTGGGTTTCCAAGCTCGCCCCTTACACATTCGACCTGAAACACATAGCTGGCACCAAGAACATAGTGGCTGATGCTCTCAGCAGAGACCCATTCGCAAAAACAGTCGGCCACAGGCTCATCACAGAGCAGTACAACCACCTCCTTGCTGAATCTGAGGGTGTTAGTCATGACGGCATCCAAGACACATTCAGACTAAAGGTCCAATGTCACCGGGTAAAGAAACCAGCCCACGGAGGTGTAAAGCCTCAATATGACCCCTCCAAGTGTCACTGTGATGCTGCATCTGTTAAGGCTCTTCTGGACGTTCATGACATGTGGGAGGCTGCTGCTGAAACAAGGGCTGTGGAGCTAATTCAATCTGTCCAAGATCTGTTACCACCAGGGCAAGACTCGCTTCCTGTGTTCACACTAGAAGAGCTCCAGCGCAGTCAGGAACTTGACCCCATCATCTCAACAGTCATGCCATTCGTCACCCGCAGGAGGCGCCCTTCCAGGCGTGAAAGAGCCGGATTTGATGCAAAGGCTATGGTGCTCATCAAACAATGGGAGAGACTCAAGGTTCAGAATGGTATCCTCTACCGGGTTACTAAAGACCACATCAGCAAACAAAAGAGACACCAGTATCTTCTGCCTGACAGCCTGAAAGAAAAAGCCTTACATGGCATACATGATGCTGCCGGACATCAGGGGCAGGCGAGGACTCTACATCTAGCAAGAGAGCGTTTCTTTTGGCCGAAGATGGAGTCTGATGTGAAGGACTATGTCAAGTGCTGTCAAAGGTGCATTCTGGCCAAAACACCAGACCCTTCTGCTCGAGCCCCCCTTGAGAGCATAAGAACTTCCGCCCCTATGGAGCTAGTGTGTTTGGATTTCTGGAGTGCAGAGGATAGCAAACAGCACTCAGTGGATGTTCTTGTTATGACAGACCACTTTACTAAGCTAGCCCACGCCTTCCCATGCACAAATCAGACTGCTAAACAAGTAGCTAAGAAACTGTGGGATCACGTTTTCTGTGTGTATGGGTTCCCTGAACGTGTCCATTCCGATCAGGGGGCCAATTTTGAAAGTGAGCTCATAGCAGAACTGCTCAAACTCTCTGGAGTCTCCAAGTCACACACTACAGCATACCATCCCATGGGGAATGGAGGGACTGAAAGATTTAATCGGACCCTGGGGAGCATGTCTCTTCCCCTCAAAGAGAAACACAAGTGGCCTCAACAGATACAGACATTGACATTTGCGTATAACGCAACAGTACATGAGACGACAGGATACGCACCATTTCAGCTCATGTTTGGTCGAGTTCCACGCCTCCCTGTGGATGTGATGTTCAAACAGGTTCTGCACGACCCAGTGGTTGTTGATCATAAAAGCTATGTGAAAACGCTCATGTCACATCTTCATGAGGCAGCCAGAATTGCTCAGGAGCATGCAGTGAAAGAACAAGACAAGCAAGCAAGAGGCTACAACAGAAAAGTAAAAGGCACTCACCTGAACGTCGGAGACCGAGTACTCATTGCAAATAAAGGCGAGAGAGGAAAGAAAAAACTAGCCGACAAATGGAATACAACAGTGTACACAGTCAAAGACAGAAACCTGCGGACACACACATACATGCTGGAGGGCAGTCAAGGCGACACAAAGGTGGTGCACCGCAACCTCGTCTTGGACATCAGTTTCCTGCCTGTGATGACAACTGAGGGAGAATCGTTTGACGCTGAATCAGAAGAGGGGCTGTGTGCAACTGACTCCCTGGACTCTTTGGAGGAGGAGGATACGGAGGATAGGACCAGTGCATGGATAATGAGTGGATCAGAGGACACCCAGAGTCAGGAGATTCTGAGTGGAGGGCAGTCTGAGTTGGACCAGTCAAGCCAGGGTGCTCCAGAGACTGGCTGTGAGGAGCAGTCTGTGGATGACCACTTCCAGTGCCAGAGTGACCAGAGCCAATCAGACAGAGACGATGACCTGGACAGTCTAGTTGTAGAACCTGACTCAGACTCACCATTTATGTCGGATGTACTTTCGGGGCGCCCTAACACCCAGTTACACCCTGTAGACACAGATGGTGACACTCAGACACGGTCACAACTAACAGACCCAGTCCTTGGCACTCAGACACGGTCACAACTAGCACACCCAGTCCTTGGCACTCAGACACGTTCACGACTGACAGACCCAGTCCTTGGCACTCAGACACGGTCACGACTAACACACCCAGTCCATGACACTCAGACACGGTCACGACTAACAGGCCCAGCTCGTGAAACAGACACCCAGGTGCATCTTAGACGCACAGGCTTTTTGATTGATTGATTGATTGAGTTCTTTATTGATAATGAATACACAGTATATACAATATACATATATACATACACAGGCCCACCATTATCAAAAGGATAAAAACGCAATAAAGCTGACAGCTTATTTCCATTGCGGTCCTCATGATGACTGTTATAAAATGTGTACTGTTGTGTGTATGTCTGGATGTGTGTAAGTGTGTGATAGTGTGAGTGCCACAAGCACTTGACAGAGTCTGAGGGTGATGCGTGGGTGTGCCTGCCACGCAGGGGGGAGAATGATATGGGAAAGTGGGGCACAGTGAATAACCAATAAAAATAAGCATAAAATAAGATAAAAGACAATTTGTGCTATTAAAAAATAACCCCATCAAATCCTAATAAAAACATACATTAAAAAATAATCAAATAAAATAAATAAAATAGATAAAATAAAATAAGATCTCATAACATATAGGGTCGAGTGAGACACCGGCTCAGTTACTGGCTGGCCGACAACAGGTCGCCCCCCACCTCATACACCTTGGCTACCATCAAATCCATCCTACATGTACCTATACTGGACAATATTTTATAATATACTATAGCATTACATATCATTACCATACAATATTATATACTATATAATAATATAGATATAATATAATATATAATATAATAATATAATACCACAATATAACACAACACATTAAGTCCAGGTTCTGTTTCTCCTGATCCAGTTCTTGACTTTACCTTTGAAGGAGGGATAGGGGCTGGTTGTCTTAATCTCAGCTGGGAGACTGTTCCAGGCTACTGCCGCTGAATAAAGAAAGGAATTTTGGCCGATGCATCTTTTACATTTTACTGGGACCAAATCTGTGGGGCTCCCTCTAGTGCCGTGCCCATGTACGTCACTGACCTTGGTGAAGTAATGTCTAAGATATTTTGGGACAGCATTGTTAACTATCCTGTGTACCATGCCGAGTTTGATTTGTGTTACTCTCTCCTCTATTCTTAGCCACTTGAGGCTGTCGAAGTGAGACTGTAGTAGGTGAGTCCTAGGATTCAATTGTAAAATGAGTCTGACTAATCTATTTTGTGCTGTCTGGAGCCTGTTTTTCAGTGACACTGCGATGCCGGTGTACCAGGAGGAACATGCGTAGTCGTATTGACACTGAACCAGTGCTCCCGCTAGGATTTCCAGAGCGTACCTGTTAACATAGGTGGAAATCCTGGAGAGGAATTTCACTCTCTGGTTAACCTTTTTGGCTACCCTCTGCGCCATGCTCTCTCCTGATAAAGTGTTGTCCAGCACACAGCCCAGGTATGTGACCTCCTCCCTAGCTGAGACCTCTACGTCTCCCACCACCACCCTAAACCCCGGAGACCTCCTCAATTTGATGGTAGAACCAAAGAGAATGGCTTCTGTCTTACCTAAGTGGAGGGACAACCTGTTATCAACCAGCCAGCAACTGATCCTGAGTAGTTCTCGGCTGAGTGTAATTTCTACCTCCCCTTTATCCTGGTGTGAGACCAGTAGAGCCGCATCGTCCGCAAAGAGAAGCAAGTCACATTCACAGGCAGATTTCATGTCATTGACATATAAAAGAAATAAGACTGGACCTAAAATGCTCCCTTGAGGCACCCCGCAAGTTGGCACTAGTGAAGATGACATAATGCCATTCACTTCCACCACCTGCTTCCTCCCCCTTAGGTATGACTCTACCCACCTTAGCGAAGCACTGTTAAAACCCATAGCCTTCATTTTGAATAGCAGTATATCATGGTTCACGGTGTCAAAGGCTTTTTGTAAATCTAATAAAACCATTCCACAATATCTACCCTTGTCTACTTCTGTTCTGATTTGGTCTGTCAGGTACAGCAAACATGTGTCTGTGGAGTGAGATATTCTGAACCCCGACTGATACTCATACAGGATGTTGTTTGTTGACAGGTATTCATTTATTTGCTCAAAGATGATTCTTTCCATTACCTTTGACACCGTGCTAAGGATCGAGACAGGACGGTAATTCCCCGGGTCTAATTTATTTCCTTTTTTGTAGATATGAATAACTCTGGCTGATTTAAGATCAGTGGGAAAATGCCCCTTTTCAATGGACTTGTTTAGGATAAATGTTATACATGGAGCAATTGTCTCCGCTGCATCCCTCAAAAATCTGGCGGGAATCTTGTCCTGTCCTGTTGCGTTCGCAGGGTTGAGGGCCTTAAGTTTCTTTTCTACCGTGTCCTCAGACACACTTGAGAAAGAAAAGGTATCTGCCAGGATACCTTTCTTCCTGTAAAACTCCCCCACCTGTCTTTCTCCATATTTGCCACTAGGGCTGGGCAATTTATTTACTAGTTTGTTTGCTATAGTAATGAAGAACGTATTTATATAATTAGCTACATTGGCATGTCCTGTAATCAGTGTGCCTCCTATATCTAAATTCATATTTTTTGCTTTTGTCTTGAGCCTGTTCCCGTATCCCGTCATTTTCAGACACTTCCATAATTGTTTAGGATTTGACTTATTTTCTGTTATTTTTTCATTGTAGTATTCCGCCTTGGCTATCTTAATTAATCTAGTTACTTCATTTCTAAGTGTTTTAAACTCAGTATATAATTGCTCATCGCTATTTTTTCTAAATCTAGTGAACATGTCATTTCTGGACTTTATTGCTCCAATTATTTCTGGGTTCATCCAAGGCTCCGATCTGACTTTAATTCTGATTGTTTTTTCTGGTGCACTAACATCTACTGCTTCCAGAAAAAGGGATTTGAAAAATCCCCAGGCCTTGTCAACATGAGCACAGCTGAAAACAGGTGACCAGTCCGTGCCCCTTAACTTTTCTTTTAATGCCTCACTGTTGTAGTTCTTCATAGAACGGATCCTAATAGTGTTGTGGTAGTCAAGGGCTGCCCTCACAATCCTTCGTGTACAAAAGATTATTGAGTGGTCACTAAGACCGCAGTCTATTACACCACAGTTGGAGACTTTTGACTTATCTGACACCAGGATTAGATCAATGGTGGTCTTGGAAGAGCTTGTTATCCGAGTGGGTTTGTTTATTATTTGTTTGAAGTTAAAGGTTGAGCACATGTTCTGAAATGCCTTAAACATTACATGGTCACGTCTTGAGACATCGGTGTTAAAATCACCCAATAATAAAACCTCACCATTCATTAGCTCTTTGTGTTTGGAACATAGATCTTCAAGCTTATTGTAGAAATCGCTCTGATCTGGAGGTCTGTAGCATACTCCTACAAGGATTGGCTTGCTTTTAGGCAACAGGATATTGGCCCAAAGGGATTCTAACTGATCCTCGTTGAGATCAGACCTTACGTTGAATACAATATCAGCCCTTATATAAATACAGACCCCCCCCCCCTCCTATTTCGATCTTTCCTAGTTACTGTGTAATTTTCAATTTCAATTTCTACATCTGATATTGATGCATCCAACCATGTCTCAGTTATACATATTATTCCTGCCATGCTACTATTTACGAGCTGTCTAATTTGGTGAATTTTATGTATTAGACTTCTCACATTGAGATGCATTATGTGTAAGCCCTTTGTTTTACAAACGTCTATAATTTCTGCATTCGTAAACTGCCTTGCCTCCTCCTCTGCTGCTGGACCTGAAGTCGTCGGCTCCTGCCCGCAGGGAGTCCTTTGAAGCCCGTTGTTTGGTACGGCAGACGGTGCTCTGCTGTGGCGCCTGGTCCGCTGTGGTCGGCCGCTCGGCTCCTCTGCTGCACGGCCCGACGCTGTCTGCACGGACCCACCCGGAGACCGCTCCTGGCCGCTGATCTGCCCGGTCCTCATTGCTCTGGTGGGCATCCTGGTTTGCTGCGCTGCTCCCCGGATCTCCTCTGCTGCTCGGCTCGGCGCTGTCAGCCCGCACCCGCAGGGAGTCCGCTCCTGGTCCTGGCCGTTGATCTTTTCGGCCCTTTCTGCTCTGCTGGGCCTCCTGGTTGGCTGTGGTGCTCCCCGGATCTCCTCTGCTGCTCGGCTCGGCGCTGTCAGCCCGCACCCGCAGGGAGTCCGCTCTTGGCCGTGGATCTGTCCGGCCCTTAATGCTCTGGTGAGCCTCCTGGTTGGCTGTGGTGCTCCCCGTATCTCCTCTGCTGCTCGGCTCGGCGCTGTCAGCCCGCACCCGCAGGGAGTCCGCTCTTGGCCGTGGATCTGTCCGGCCCTTGATGCTCTGGTGAGCCTCCTGGTTGGCTGTGGTTCTCCCCGGATCTCCTCTGCTGCTCGGCTCGGCGCTGTCAGCCCGCACCCGCAGGGAGTCCGCTCTTGGCCGTTGTTCTGTCCGGCCCTTGATGCTCTGCTGAGCCGCTTGGTTCGCTGAGCTGTAACTCGGATCTCCTCTGCTGCACGGCACGGTGCTGTCTGCCCGTACCCACTGATAGTCCTCGGTTGGTCACTGTTAGCTTCTAGGCTAACAGGGCCTGTGTTAACCCCTTGGCTAGCTGCTCGGCTATCACCCAGGCCCCCAATTACGTTCGTCAGCAGACCCAGAGCATGTGGTTACGACACGGGGGGGTAGGATCAGCAAAGGAGTCAATCGACTCATAGAATCCATGATTCAAAAGCCTTTTGATTTCAAGGATTTAGCGACCTCAGTTAGCAGAAGGTCGCAGTCACTCCTCACACTGTTTTGAGGGCACACATACTTTTGGTTTCACCTGTAGATTAGTAAAATAGGTACTGCATAAAGACATCGTGACAAGTGTAAGGGTTTACTTGTAGTATACCTTATGTGTTTGAAAGTGGCGGGAAGTTTGTATGGTGTAAAAGGCATCATATTGATCTAAGAGGGACTGAGGATTGATCACCCTTACGTTTTCTCTGAACCTATATAATAGGTGGCTTATACAGTCGATGGTAAAGCTTAGAGCTTTTCAGTGAATCCTAGCCGGTTCTCAACCCTGGTGTCAGATGTCTCAGTGTTTTGACAGGTCAATTTAGAGGTATGGTGGGATTTTGGTGAAATCTAGGAGGGGTGTATGTAACCGATGTGTTAGTTAGTTTATATTTCACCAATAATCCTTTTTCATTTTTGTCACTGTTTTGTTGTTTTTCATATGTACACCGTTTCTATACTATTTATTTTGGGGACTTTTAGTTTGTTAAACGTGATTTCGTTATGTGACCCTTGACACTTTGGCATGTCACTTCCTGTTTTGTTCCGGTAGCGCGGGCTTTTCTTCAGACGGCTATGAGCCTTGCTGAAGAGAGGTAAGGTTTTCTCAGTGCTCCCGTGATTAGCATGCTAAAATACAGTAGAAACATAAGACAGGGACACAAGCTTTCTTGTACAAGTTGTCAATGCTGTTGTTTATTATCACAGTTTATTTCATTGTGTGGACGTATGTTCTATTGTGTACAGCTCTGAAGTAATGTGCTAGTTAACGATCTAAGCTACGTTGGACTCAAAGCACATCTATGGCTTCTCATGCGTTCGCTGCTGTCTCCTTTCTCCTTAAAGGTGTCTGTACGAGAGCCAGGTCGATTGCTGTACTCATATAAATCTGTTTGCACACAGGTATGTGAGCTCCCCATGTCATTTTGTGTTGTTCATTTCGATTTTATTTTCATTTACTTGGTGTATATTTGTTTATTTATGTTCCTGTTCAGTTTAAGCTACTTATAAAATATTGCCGCTGGTGGGTGGGGGGAAAACATATTGTAAATTGTAACTATACGATCACTGTAATAATGTATGTTGTTTTATTATTTTATTTGAAGACTAGCTTTACTGACACATGTGTCATAGAGACGGCTATGAGCCTTGCTGAAGAGAGGTGTCTGTATGAGAGCCAGGTCGATTGCTGTACTCATATAAATCTGTTTGCACACAGAATAAACCCCATCCCGGTTGGCAAGAAGGCAGTTGTCCGTCTCCATCATTCTTCACAAACCCTAGACACAACGCAGAGCTTGTAGCAGCCAGAGTGTCAGGCCAGACCGGCTACATAAATATAATTATTTAGCTAATAGCTAGAAGCTAAGCTAACATCAACACAACAGTCAACGTTGATCTGCCCCGGATGGGGTTACAGTGCCCATCTTCCCCCTGTGAACCCACACTTCTTCAGAGGAACCACAGAAGGGGGAAGATACGCACTGTAACCCCATCCGGGGCAGATCAACGCCGACTGCTGTGTTGATGTTAGCTTAGCTTCTAGCTATTAGCTAAATAATTATATTTACAACCATAATGAACCGTGATCTGACAGAAAAAGTGTCATTTAGAGAGCGTGTGCAGCATGCCCCGCACTCGCCGCAGGCTCTCGTTATAGCCTGTTTGAGGAGACTACTCGGAGCTAAAATCTTCCGTGGGCATCCGAATGAAGCCAAACTATTTCGGTGAGTAAAACATAATATTTTAAGCTGGAAATGAGGACCGTGGTGTAAAAAACCGAAATTCTCCTTTAATGTTTTGGTTGCACCCGTGTTACTTCCTGCCTTTGAGACACAAAATGGCTGCTGTGAAAAAGGTGAATTGATGTCTCTGTGAGACACGCCCTCATTCGCCAAGTTCAGTGAGTGTAGCAGTCATGTGACCTGGTTAGCTGCTCACATAACTGACACATTTCAGGACGGTGACACAATACAGCACTGACACACTAGATACAGGTCAAAACGTAACAGAATCTCACACGCACGCACGCACGCACGCACGCACGCACGCACGCACACACACACACACACACACACACAGACACACACACACACACACACACACACACACACACACAGACACACACACACACACACACACACACACACACACACACACACACACACATCTTACATTCAGAGAACTGTCATGAAGTACAGTAGATTACCAGATGCACATCACATTACCTTCAGGGTCTGGACGATGTAGGCTATCAGTTTGATATATGATCCAGGACTTTTATTAAAATCAGATCCGGGTCCAGTGTCATCGTCCTCTGACGTGATGCAGTTTGATCAATTATTATAAAATTGAACAACACTAGCCTAGTTTTCTAAGCTAATTAAAATATGATAATGATAATTGGATTACTAAATGTGACTTTGTTTACACATCAACCATATTGTGTATACATTGGTATCAAAACTGACCCCTGTGACTATCGTGATATTGATTTCAACTTTATCGCCCAGCCCCAGTAGGCTATACCCTGTTTGTTCTGCTCTCTCTCCTCCCCCTCCCTTCTCC
Source organism: Poromitra crassiceps (assembly GCF_964638095.1). Lineage (NCBI taxonomy): Eukaryota > Metazoa > Chordata > Actinopteri > Beryciformes > Melamphaidae > Poromitra > Poromitra crassiceps. Next base: position 115,814,542 of record NC_139623.1, read on the forward strand.
TGCTCTCTCCCCTCTCCCTTCTCTCCCCGTCCCTCCCCCTCTCTCTAAAGCCCCTTCTATACATGCAGTGAAATCCGGATCATAACCAGCTGCCGGTCGGCCTGCATGTTTAGAAACAATTATCCGGTTTATGCACACTCCTGCAAGTGCGGATCATGACCATCTGAGCCGCTAGTACAGGATCCGCATTATTGGAAAAACAGCTGTTGTTTAACACCGGCCGCTCATGATCCGGATCATGTATGTCTGAGTGGGCGGGTGGTTAAATGGCACTTTACAAACCATTAATGTCCCAGTGATAATTATTTTCATGAATTGACGTAGCGTTAGTTAGGCTACGTGGCTGGATTATTTGGAAGAGAGCCAAATTAGATGAGTAAACAAGTAAAAGTTGAATCGTTTCTTTCTCCCCCATCTGCCAGTTTAAAAATGCAACAAGGAGATGATAGCCTACTACTTTTAGCCTACTGCATAGGCTAAAGTACCCGCTAACGTTCACGTAGCCTATTAATTAATCAATCGTTCGGGCAATCGCTTATATCAACGAATTAAATGAGCAAACTCACTGTTTCCTCAAGTGCTGCAAACGGCTTGGTGGAATAGTTTCTTTTCCTCCCGACCTGTCTGTCTTGTAGGCTATGTAAAAATGCAAGAGTCGTATCAGCCTATATCGAGACATAAAACCTAACTTTTGTCGGGAGAAATACATTGAACACTAGTCAGCTATGACTTGAATGCCACTTGTAAAATCATCCACAGTGTAATGTTAGTGCGACGCGCGACCACTATTTTGACTGGCGGCTTTTGGGCGATGTAACAAAGGCAAGCGCTCACTTTTTCTGGCACATTGCCACCCCACGTTATCGCCTGAATGCGTCGGAATGCATCTTCCGTTAAAACTGCATGTTTTTTAATCGAGTTTGGTTACGGATTCGCTAAAGCTGTTTCCACATCACATTTCTTTTTATCGATGCACTCTTTCCCTGCAGGCTCCGCCAATTCTAACAACTGGTAGCAGCAAGTCTCTTAATAATGCAGCTATTTCATTAAAAAATATATAATTATTAGGGGTGTCACGATACACTCAGTTCACGATACGATACGTATCACGATACTGGGTTCACGATAACGATACGATACGATACGATTTTAACAATATTTTTTTAAACTTGAATAATGACAATATATGACTGGAAAAGTAGTATTTTATTTGAAATGCACAAATACAAAACATGCTGTTGTGGGAAATTGTTATTACAATAACAACTAGAAAAAACATGAGATTGGAGATAAGGCTTATCTTGAAATAGAATGAGTTACACCGTCACTTAGATTTACTTTGAACTAAAAGGTTTCTCAGCAGTATAAATTCTCATTATGCATCTTCAGTTTTTCTTCAAACTCAAACAACAAGACTTGCATCTTCAGTTTTTCCTGTCAAGTAAACAGTTTTGCCAGAAACTCAATTGAATGGTTTCTCTCCTGTATAACTTCTCATGTGTCTCTTCAGAGACTTGTTCAACGGAACTACTTTCCACACATTGAACTTCAACAAACAAAGACGTTTCTTAGTCTATTTTTTGAAAAAAAAAAAAAAAAAAAGTTTTTTTTTTTTTTTTTTTTTTTTGCGATATGATATTTCATCTCAACGATACATATCGTGACGTTTTACTATCGCGAAATTTCGTGGGACGATATATTGTGACACCCCTAATAATTATACAAATGTTTCCCCTCAAAACGATCACTTCTGGCCCATAATAGTGTGGCAGTGTGTTTATGTTGAGAGACGCTGTGCCATGTGTGTATTTTAGTGATAGGACATTGTTTTGCTGTGTTCTATTTATGTGGTCGAGTGAGGTTGTGTTTATGTGGAGAGAGACAGCGCCGATAAACCGTTCAAACGCAGGGATGGTCACATAACACAAAGCTGCCCCTGAGCTCAATACAGTTGAAACTAAGATATTCCAAAAATATTTTTTGTAGACACAGATTTAGCTACTACATCAACAAACTTCACATTTAGCTTTAGCTAATCCCTCCCTGCCCGCTAACATAACAGTTTTACATGCTGTTCGACTTCCGGGTCAAAGCCTGGCACGGGGACTTTAGCGCATCCAGTCCGACTGGCCTGTAGACTGTAGCCTACATGCAGGAGTAAATCGACTCCCAATCGCATTATGTGGGTGTGTTAGTCGGACTTTTATAACTTCAATTTCAGTCGACCTAACATGTTTGCATGCATTTCAAAAGTCTAGTTTTAGGCGGACTAACGCAATAATTTGATTTTTTAAGTGCTTGTAAACGTACTGACTGAATATTTGTAATTATTCATAGCCAGAATTAAAGCTAAGGAATATCGGTGTAAAATAATTGGTCAGACATTTATTTGGACAGCAGGAAGAGTACAGGTGCCTTGGTACTGTAGCAATGGGCATCCAAATAACAATAAACAACATGAAACAATATTGGTAGAACCCCAATTGAATTCATTTGGTGATAAAATAAAATAACACAACAGTACATATAGTAAAGAAAGAACAGACAATATATCAATCACCGAGGATAAAAACAAAAAAAAGTCAGAGGGCTTATTTCCATTGTGGTCCTCACATAAAACATATAGTAAGACGAGGCATAAAAAACATAAAACACTTAAAACAATTTAAAAGAAACATAAAACAGCGGAGAGCGGTTACATTAAAGGAACTCAAGATAAAACAAATAGCAGCAGATCAAGCAAATAGCAGGAGGGCAATGTATCACTTATAAAAAGACTAAAAGAAATAGGGCCCTATTCTCACCACAGGCCTTCGGCGCTAAAACGGGCCTTAAACGCAAAAAAAACGTGCCTTGCGCCTGCCTCGGGAAGATATCAATATGGCTTTACGCTGCCAAATGCGCTTTAGGCCGAATGGGCGTGGCGCAGTCCCAGAATGGGCGAGAATGGGCGTGTCGGCCTTAAATATCGGCCTAATGATATCTTCCCACTCGGCGTAAATTTAGCGCTTAGCGCTTTTGAAAACCAGGCCTATTCAGTGCACCAGTTGCGCGTCACTGTCACCCTTCTCTGTGTCACTCTCTCCCTCTCTCCTCAGTCTGACAGGCACAATACGACTGTCTCTCTCTGACTCCCTCGCTCAGACAGACACAACACACGTCCCATAGGAAATAGCAGTTGTAAGTTCACTGCCTGTGAATGTCCCAGCATGCAATGGGGTACTCCATTTCGCTACTAAATAGCAACCAAATGAGCCAAAATAGATATAAAGGTCGATCTAAATAATGTGTAATGGTAACACAACCTGCAATTGTAGAACATTTCAATATTGGACCAAATAAAACATTGAAATTAAAACACCACCCTATGTGAAACCTATATGTCATCCTGGGCCTATATATATCCCTTGTCGATTTAACGTGATTTCGATAAGTGACAGCGTAACGCGCTTCTACTGTCTTGTACCTACTGTGATGTCCGCTCCAATAAATTGGCTCTACTTCACATTTTAGTTTTACAATAAAAACACATTTATGCAATGACTTTACATAATGTAGGCTATATTATGTGCATATCCTACCATCCTAGCAGGGGAGAGAAAACAATATCTTTCTGGACAAACTCTAATTAATCTCATCATATAGGGATAGGCTATATTTTTCTAGCTGATGCCTTTAGAACATTCTTTTCACTTTGATCTTGCTATAGTGTAGCGTATTTACATGCTTGCAGTATTTAAACTGCAGTTAGATTGGTTTGAGAAGCATAATAATATGGAATAATAGCCTATATATGGAGACAGACAGACGGGATGAAGGGAGGGGGGGGGGGGGGGCAAAACACTTGGCTATGTCTGGTTTTGCTGGACCACTGGAATTGGAGCTTAAAAGGCAAGCGTGTGATTCGTTTATTGCACTTATCCAATGAGCATGATGGTGCATAATTTTATGCTTAAAAGGCATGGTTGTGATGCTTTAGGCTGCGTGTAGCGCCAACACCAAGATATCAAGTGCGCTGGTCCACGCCCACTGCGCCAGGCGCTCGGCCTAGTTTCTACGCCGATGCAAAGATAGGGGCCATAAAAAGGCTATAAAATAAATGTAAAGTGCATTGCCATGAAGCCATTAATTTAAAGTGCATTTCTATGGAGCCAGTATTTTAGGGCTCTTTTAAAACTGGTCACAGT
>NC_139623.1:115823728-115846228 GCF_964638095.1 Poromitra crassiceps
TTAACCAATCATATCTTCCTCTAAATGGGTGGGCTTTGTTATCGCTGCCCACTGCAGGCCAGGGATAGCTGTGATAGAGGAATCACAGCTAATAATAGGTAGCTATAGCCCGAGCTATAGCCAGCAGCTGCAGGCAGCAATTGTTTGTTTACTTCACAATGACAGAAACGACAAGCCACATTACTGTACGAGGAGGACATTGTTTCAGATAGATTATTGATGCCATTTCCAAGGTTAAGTTTGAATTAAAAGTTGGAGTTCCTCAGAAGAGGAAGACCCAGAGCAGAAAACCTAAGCTAGAGCAAAAGTTACTGCTAGTCAGTCCTGGGAGTGTTTGGTGTGGAGAGTTGAGGGAAGTGGAAGTGAGTGGAAGATTATCCAAGTCAGCAAGGGTAAGGTTAAGTTATTTCAAAACGAATGTAGGCTAGAGGCCGTCATGCCAATTGATTTGATTCTGGCTGCCGGTCTTTTGTAGTCTGTGCTTGTGTGTCGGCCCGAACGATCGCTCCCATTCAACGGGGAGGGGAACCAGACGCATCTGCCAGGCTGTGATGTGTCTTGCTGTGATGATGGCTGTGTGTGTGTGTGTGTGTGTGTGTGTGTGTGTGTGTGTGTGTGTGTGAGACCTGACGGAGCCGGATTTGTTAATTAGGTGATTGCCCTATATACCTAATTATGTGATGTCATCAGTGGATGTCATCCTTCCTGGCTGAGGCATATAAAAAAGAGCAAGTGGGCAATACCTGTCTGCTGTCTGTTTACATTTTTGTCCCACTGATGATGTCACAATATATATGACATCATCAGTGATGTCATCAGTGACATCATTATTGACAAAAATCACCTTATGACATCACTGATTATGTCATAGGCATTGTGACATTATCAGTGATGTCATATGCATTGTGACATCATCAGTGATATCATAGACATTGTGACATCATGAGTGACAGGCCACGCAGCAGCTGAGCTGTGTGCGGCGAGCCCACGCTGCAGCAAGCATAGGGGTAGGGCCGATACCCGAGTTAATTAGAATTGCAATAACGCTAATACAAGGGCCAAGCAATGCACACAATATAGCCCGTTAGCGGCAACAAAGAGTGCAAACGCCTCTCCAGTATCAGAGAAAACATCAACGAGCTGTCTGCAGAGATAGCCTATACCCCCGTGTCAACAAAACATCTCTCTGGAAAGAAAGTGAATGCAGTCGGGCACCAAGCACGACCCGAGTAGTTGTCAATTTAGCGGAGGTAAAAAGTGCTCGTATGATATGAGGCTTACCACAAATAAGAGAGAGATGAAGGTAATATTCCTGCTGCAAAGTCGACTTCTTAATGACAACACTGGAATAAAGATCTACTATAGAGGCTATAAAAATTAGACTCCCGCATCAATGCCTAAACCTAATGTTAATATAGGAATAAATTTTAACATTATATGTGTATGTATGTGTATATATATATATATATATATATATATATATATATATATATATATATATATATATATGTCATCAGTGATGTTAACTGGGGTTGTAAGGTGTTTCGGGTCTGTCGAACATCATACACCCTCGCCCAGTAGACCCAGCCGAGGCCGATTAAGACCCCGACTCGCATCCCAGAAGCAGCCGCTCACGGATCAGCCCTCCTACTCTGTCTGCAACGTTGCCCGCGGAAGGGTTGATCATGCCCAATCCGCTGCAATAGAGCCAGTGCTACACCGCAGCATTGCAAGACCCTTCGGTGCATGGAGGCTCAGGCCCTGTGGGTTTACTCCCGGCCGCGCTCCTCCTTCGTCTCACCAGACCCTCCCGGGGCAAAGGCATCCAGAGGCAGAGAGGATGCCTTCAAGAAGGCCTGTGCGCTGCACGTCATTCGCCTTCGCCAAGCACCTCGCTGTAGCCTGAAGGACCCCAGGCCGCGCCGATCTATACACAGATTTTCAGGAGGCTAATCCGTAGCGTTTGTGGATTTCTCCCTCACGAGAGAGCCAGGCTGGGGTGCTAAACCCATCCCGTACCGGATGCCGCTCTCCGACCGTCAACTGTCTCTCCAGCTTGTCACCAATCTATACCTGGTTGTCACCTAGTCTATTCCTAAGTGTCACTGGTCAGGGGAGCCAGAATTATATGTTAAAAAATACATACTACCGCATGGGCTGGGACGCGTCATCAGTGATGTTAACTGGGGTTGTAAGGTGTTTCGGGTCTGTCGAACATCATACACCTCCTACTCTGTCTGCAACGTTGCCCGCGGAAGGGTTGATCATGCCCAATCCGCTGCAATAGAGCCAGTGCTACACCGCAGCATTGCAAGACCCTTCCGTGCATGGAGGCTCAGGCCCGGTGGGTTTACTCCCGGCCGCGCTCCTCCTTCGTCTCACCAGACCCTCCCGGGGCAAAGGCATCCAGAGGCAGAGAGGATGCCTTCAAGAAGGCCTGTGCGTTGCACGTCATTGGCCTGCGCCGAGCACCTCGCTCTAGCCTGAAGTACCCTAGGCCGCGCCGATCTATACAGAGATTTTCAGGAGGCTAATCCATAGCGTTTGTGGATTTCTCCCTCACGAGAGAGCCAGGCTGGGGTGCTAAACCCATCCCGTACCGGATGCCATCTCTCCGACCGTCAACTGTCACCAATCTATACCTGGTTGTCACCTCTAGTCTATTATATATGTATACTGTATATACATACACATGTATATATATATATATATATATATATATATATATATATATATATATATATATATACTGTATATATATATATATATATATATACATACAGTATGGTCAGCGGTTAATACTGTGACGGTTTGCATGGTTTCACTCATTTGGTGGATGGGGTATTTGGGTGTGTTCAGGTGCGTTCAGGTGAGTTAATCCTCTGTAAACACAAACTACACGCCGTGCTTCACTGAAAGTTCAGATTCCTCACCATCAGTTGTGGAACCACCCACCCACTGACGGCTCTGCTGTTTCTACGGGTTACGCATCCATCACACAATGCAAACAAACCAGACACTTTGACTGGCAGGTACAGGTACTGTACAGTGAAGGTGATGTGAGTCATGCCTTCCTAGCCTGTCTCTCAAGTTTGATTCCCTCCTCGGTCACTGTTGGCATTGAGGTTGGCTCTGTTCCCAAATCCCCCATGCCTTTGGTGCCCAGTGCCCAGGTGGGCTATATATATCGTGGAGAGGGGCCAGACTGTTCTATCCGTGCTCAATACAAGATCATCGCCTGACCAGCGATGACAAAAGAAGTTGGCCCCCTTTGCGCTCCTGCCCTACCCTGCCGAGGAACGACAGGCCAAGATGGGATGAAAGCGAACAAATTTCACTGCGCCATCAAAGTGTGCATGCATCGCCATGTGCATGCGTTGGTTGCGTGTAGATGGGGTGTGTCCCTCCTGTGTTTGTTTTGTTTGTTTGTATTTTTGTAGGCCAACCTGGAAGTTAGCATCGCCCTGGTTCCCTCCACAAAAACACAATGGGATTTTTCCATTGGATTTTGGATTATGGCAGAAAATAAGCTCTGTGGCAAACAACATGATCTTCTTGTGGGTGGAGGGGTGTACTTAACCCGACGGCACCCAGAACCTCACCTGGTTTCACCTGGGGTAAACCCGGGTGATTCTACCCTGTGTCAGTCAGTGGGGAGGGATGCTGGCTGAATTTCTCCATGTGAAATCCTAAAGGCCTAAATCTGTCCTTTAACCACTGAAACATTGAGAAAGACTGAGTGAGCGGTGAGTCAGACATGGTTAGAAATGGCATCCCTTGAGCCCTGCAGTGGCTGTCTGGCCCGCCGCCTCTCCGCTCCTCTCCTCTCCATCCAAACTTGTGTCTGTCTGTCGCCCCACCTGATACACAATGAGGACTAAGCCCAGTTAATGCTGCAGCGATTAGCCAGGTCCAGCTCACCGTGACTCACACTCAATCACACACAATCGAAAGCAATGAAGGATTCAGGCCCTTCACTTGACTAGACACTCTAACAAACGCACAAACACACACATGCACGCACACATGTGTGCACACACACACACACACACACACACACACACACACACATGCACGCACGCACACGCACACACACACACACACACACACACACGCAAACACACGCACACGCATACACACACACGCATACACACACACACACACACACACACACACACACACACACACACACACACACACACACACACACACACACACACACACACACACACACACACACACACAGGTAGAGGGATAGAAATAGAAACACACACCCTGAATAGGTGTGTTGCCAGACATCAACAGAGAGGACAGACAGGCAAAGACACGCCGACACATCAGCCCGTTCTCACTCCAAACTGGTCTCAGAGCATTGCGTTGTCATGCGTCTTTAGCATTGGAGCTAACGCTCCCTGGAGCCTGGAGCATTTGATGGAACACACAAACAAGCTAATGACTACTGTATACTTTAGCCAATGAAATTCATTATGAGAGAATAAAGACAAAAAAATACAAATAAATATGAATAAATAGTTGATGATATATGCTAAAATATGATGGCACGGAACATTTATATAAAAATCTAATTAATATGTTAAAAAGTGTAGCAGTAAAAACAAGGCAATTTAATTCATTTGAGTATATTCACCATACATTGTTCATTTGTATGTATTTTCCCTGCGATGTCAATAAACCTGTGGACATGCATCAACTGTGTTCAAGTCTTGATGTCAGGAGGGCGTTTATCTGACTGTCAAGTTATATACAGCACATATACCACGGGCAGCACAATGATGATGTTAAAGTGTATTATACTTGAATATTGGGGGGATGTGTCCTTTATCTCACCCTGTTATATCTTTGGTTTCGTCACTTAACACTATACAAGAAGTACCACAAATTGAATGGAATAACAATTGCCACGATTTTGTGTCACTCCATCCGTGGCTGTACCCCATCTAGCCACAACCCAGCTAAGCCCACCCCCACAGTTACCACACGACGCAGGTGGTCCTGGGCCGGATTTGCCCTTGTTATGCTGCATACACCGGCACTCAGCCATTTTGTTGTTAGATTTGGTGAAATCTAAGCACAGTGCCTATTAGCTAAGCTGTATATCCATAGGCTTACATCACCGGCTTGAGGCAGATTTGACCAAAGGGCTATCCAGGGCCGGCCCGCCCTATATGCGAACTAAGCAGCTGCCTAGAGCCCCAGGAGTTGCCAGGGGCCCCCTAATTTTTTTTTTTTTTTTTTTATAAACATAGGCTATAATATTATAGGCTGTGTGTGGTAGTTAAAACATAGGTTGACATTTATTTATGTTTGTAGTTTAAACAAAAACATAAATACTGTAGGCTACATACAGTACAACACAAAAGGCTGTTATTTACCCTTTGTTGCCACCTGGTCAGTAAATATATATGTAACTAAAACCATTAAAATTGACAACCGGTCCTGCATGTATCTACCGGTCCTTGGCACAAAAAAGGTTGGGAACCCCTGGTTTAACTGACCTGGCAACCCCTATGGCTGCTGGGTTCTACACGCTTGCTTGACACTGATAGGGCTACAAACGAGCGTCATCATCGTCACGTTTGTTTGTTTTAAATATTCCTCTAAATATGGCTAAAAGTCCAAAAAACGTCTAATTTTCTTCGGCGCTGCAGCACCGAGAGTCCCCTCCTTACAGCACCCCCTACTTAAAAGTACTTCCAGCGCAGATGCCCCCAAACCCCCGCCCCTGGGAGGGGGCCCCTAATCTATATCCTGCTTAGGGCCCCCAGATGGATCCGGCCCTGGGGCTATCAGCAGAAAATATTGTTGACATCTATGCAGGGTGGAAACAGACTATACTGCATTAGACAGGTGGTGTCTGTTCATTTGGAATGTATTTGGAGGTAGGCTCCTGACGGTGTGGTTCTAACTTTTTCATGTTCTGTCCTCTCGTCTGATGTCTTTCCCCACTATTTTTACTTTGCCTCGTACAGTATTGAATTACAAGCCTGGTTTTGGATGTGTTCGTCGGTTGTTGTCTACTTTCTAATTTGTTGTGGTGGTCTATTGGGCTATAAGTGATCTGTTTTGGCATTGTGTGGGGCGGTGCAGCATAGCTGGGAATTGAGAGGGATATATAATAGTTGTTCTTTTAGTGCCCTGACCACCAAGCCCCCCCCCCCCCCCCCCCCAAGAATACAACTCAAACTCAGCCTATGAATGCAACCTCTTCCTATTAGATGAGAGAGAGGGAGGGAGGGAGTGAGAGAGATGGGGCAGAGAGAGGGAGAGAGATGGGGGGAGAGACAGAGGGAGAGAGAGCGAGAGAGAGGGAGAGATGGGGGACAGAGGGAGAGAGAGAGGGAGAGACGTGTGGAGGGAAGGAGAGGTTGATGTTGCCGTCATAGATCATGTGCAACACTCACTTAAGGCGCAGCGAGGTCCACAGAGTGAGCCAAACCACAGAGAAACACATGTCTAAACACACGCACGCACAAACGCACACACACACACACACACACACACACACACACACACACACACACACACACACACACACACACACACAGGGAGACACCGATAGACAGATATTGGGAAAGTTACTTTGAAACAAATTACTTTATACTTGCCCTAAATAGGCTATACTTTACTAAGGTAGTCTTTATTAAAAGAAATCCATAAATGACTTTACACATGCCTTTAGAATCTGTCTTCTGGTGATGTCATCACTCTTATTGTATAGAAATCATCACTGAATAAAAATCTACTGTTATCTGAAAGCATCCAGATCACAGAGTTCTGACCCGAGGCTGTCTGCTCTCAGCATAACAGCAGGGGGCGCTGCGGATTCACAAAACCTTACAGTAATGGGTCATTTCCACCGCAGGTAGTAGCGCGATCCCGCTCCGCTCGACTCGATGATTGGTCTCATTCCACCGGTTAAAACTGTCCCAACCCGGGTTGTATTGGGGTCGAGTCGTGCTACTTTTCGTACCTGCCTCGTCGGGGTTCTATTCTGTGGACCCGGGTTCATACGGTGACGTGAAAACATTGTTGACGACTGATTGGTCAGGCAGAATCGTGTTTACTCTATCTATTGAGTGTCAATGCAATACCAGTTTAGTGGGCTTACCTTCTCTTCTGTTATATATATTTCCATCAGTCTTTTGTGTTGCTGCCTTCGCCTCTGGTGAAATAAAATCTTGGCGGTGGTTTCAATTGTTTTGAGTGTGAAAAAAGTCCGCTGCTCAGGAAGCTCCTGAGTGCAGCGCTCCTCTAGGCCGCAGCGGGTCTTTGGTGAAGCCGTTGTCTTGCCTGGTGAGAGGCCAACGGGGTACAGGCTTCACACTCTGTCTGTAGCGCCTCTCCCGTCCCCGCGCAGCGCAGCGCATGCATCTCCTGTCCTTTCCTCCAGGGGGCAGGCCAGGAGCAGTGGTCGCTATTTCTTTCCAGCGCCCGGGGACCTTCATTGGACCATCATTGGACCAACTTCAGATGTTGTCGTCACTGGTCGGATGACGATCTTCTGCATGTTTTTAGTGGGGGGTTATGTACGGAGGAACCCCCTGGGGGGTACGGGGAGAACATGCAAACTCCACACAGAAAGGCCCTTTCGATGAGATAGCCCACCTGGGCAGTAGGCACTGAAGATATGGGGGGGTCACAACTCCAGCGCCCACAGCGCTGCTGCCCACACAGACGTTTGGGCAGCAGCCCTTCTTCAGCGTGTGCAATGGCAATAATACACAGGTGATTCACAGGTGGGCATGAGCACGTTTTATTTGATTCCTATGCATGACAGCCTCACATCTATCTCTCTCGCTCTCCCCATCTAGGCTATCTTTTCTCTCTCGCCCTCTTTCTCTCTCTCACTCTGTCCTGCTGCTTGTGCACGCGAGAAGGATGCTGTGTCTTTTAAGGGGGATGGACATAATCATGATCACACCTGCAAATATACTTTTGGGCATAAACACACCTATGGAGGTTTGCGCCGAGATGACGCGAAGCGCAGCGGGCCAACACACCCACAATTAGGGCTTTGCGCGGCGCTAACGCAAAATGACTGCCTTTGCGACGATAGGGCCCTTAGTCTCCTCTCCTCTCCAGGTCTTTTGTCTCTCGACTCTCTCCTGCTCTCCAGTCATTTCTCCTCTCCCCTCATCATCGCGCTCCTCTTCTGAATCTGATTCTGAACTGTCCAGGTGTATGGTGCTGGTCCGAGCAGCAGCACCGGGTTCAGGTCCGGGTAACGTTATCAACGTTGGCTGTAACACGAGCAGCTGTGTCCACTTCAGCAACATCACCATACCTAGTGATAACATTAGCAGAGCTACTAGTAGCAACCTAGCTGTCACGCTAGAAGCTGTTCTTTGTTTCTTTATGAAACCGCAGGCTTGTAGACCCCGTTGGTGGCTTCAGCCTTTTTTTCGGTGACATGGTATACTAACGCTAAAGATGAATGTGTTTTTTTGGCTCAGGCTGTCTATATCATGTGATGGTGGCAGCTTGTGGCTTCCTCTTCCCCCAAATGGGTTGTAGTAGTAGAACACATGCTCATGGGTGACACATGGTGGCTTGGAGGTGAAATGCAGCCTATTTATTGATACACAACATGGCCCGGTTCTTTTGGAAAACTGAAAACATATTTCTTATTTAGCCTATTTATCTAGTTAACATAAATAATACTAATTCTTGCATTGAAAAATGCATTATTTGAAGAAGAAAAAAGGTGACCCCCACAGGTGTTCATGACTATGGGGGCCCAGACTCTATCTATGGGGGCCAAGCCCCCATTTCCCCCCCCCCCCCCCCATAACTCGAACCCTGGTACTCTAGTTATTGTAACTTGTTGCTAATGTCTAAATGTACCCCTTTACCCTGCCTGTTTTTAACTTGTGCATAGCGTTTTTTTTATTTAGTATGTGAGTACTATGAGAGCAAAGCAAACCTGAGTCCAATTCCTTCTATGTGCACTTACTTACTTACATACTGATATATGCTGTAGCTGAGAACTGTTCCTGTATGTTCCTGTCGCTGGCTGCTATGTTTTTGTTTGTCTCTGAGAGTGAAACCAAGACAAATTCCTATCAACTTTTGTTGACATGGCAATAAATCTTTTGAATCTTGAATCTTGAATCTTGATTCTGATACTTACTTACACAACACAGATGCAGAAAAATACATGCACACACAAACACATATGATGTGTGAGTGCAGCTGAGTGTTTATAAAATGAGGCTGTTCAGTAGAATAAAGCTAATTTACAAGAAATCAGAACAAAGCCAAACCACAGCCGATCACGTCTACCACATGTCTCCACCAGCTGACGGTCTGAGAGGAAACACTAAAAGCATACCCAGACTACAGTAACAGATAAGAAGTCCTGCTGCACTTAATCACTTGTCTGTTTATGGAAAATTGGTTTCCCACATAAGATGATCACCAGGCTGTAGTTTAATGACACATAATCGTCCACATGGGATTTAGAGAAGTTTCACTCTTCACCCAGAATTAGCAGGGGGAAGACAGACCATGTCTCTGCTGTGCATGTAGCCATCTGCATGCAGTTCATTCAATTCAATGGCGCTTCATCAGAGAGCTTTATGCTACTGTATATAGGCCTTAGCATACTATCACTCAACATAATGTCTACCAACCAGTGGACTAGATCTGGGTTTTACAGAGGAAGCTGTGGGAGTGATCCTGAAAGCTGTAATTCCTCGAATGGCCACTTGAGGCTGGGCCCAGAAGTGAGTCATTCCCGTTCACCCCCATGTTAAAATGTCCCACTTTGTAACAGTGATTAAACATGGTTACAGAATGGACCCAAACACGGCTTTGACCTATAGCTAATTTAACCTTTCATAACAACTGTACATGGGCCAAATTTGTATACTCACGCATTAGAGAGAAAAGACTATGTTTTGGGGGTGATTGACAGGTCGCCTGTCCAGTGATTGCGCATCTTGCTGATCACGGACCAATAGGAGGCTGAGCTGCGGCTCTGGGAAACCCCTGCTCTTGTGCCATGTCGCGTGAGCTGAGCAACGACCCCAAGATGGCGACAGGCCGCTTCAACCATTGATGTGCTTCAACACGAGAGTCCAAAAACAATGGTAGGTTCTGCCCATATACTGTACAGTCAATGGTGCCAACGTGTTAATATATGAAGCACAATGATGAAAATAAATGAAACATTAAAAAAAATCTGCTCAGGACACACTAATTGCAACTCTTTTACTTGATTTCTTATTTTGTAATGTTACAATATATTCTTCAAAAGGTGGGTTATCATTCATTCATTGCATCATTATGCCAAGGTTTGAGAACCACTGCTTGACAGGATACAACTAGTGTTTTTAAACAAATTTCTTTCTGCCTAAACAATGTGTGTGCCCATATTCTGTGTGCATGCATGTGCACATTTGGTGTGTATATTTGTGTGTATATTCTGTCTATGAGCATATAGTGCATGTTACCCCACCTGACCTGTGTCTGGTGCGTGATAGCGGGGTGAGTCAGGCAGACAGACATGTGGAAGTAGGTGACCTGATGCATTATGGGACTTTCCAGCTCTCCTCCTCCTCTCCTCCTCTGCTGTCTTGGTCCTTCCTCTTCCTCTCTTTCTCGAGAAGGCATTTCTGCTTTCTGTATCAAACAGTGAGGAGTCCAGGAAAGTCTGGAGAAGGGAGAGGTGTATGCATGTGTGTGTGTGTGTGTGTGTGTGTGTGTGTGTGTGTGTGTGTGTGTGTGCGCGTGCGCGCGCATGTATGTGTATGAGGGGGGGGATATTACTCGCCATGAGCTGGACTTGAAGCAGGGTTTCTACTGTGCTCCTACTGAATTACAAAGTTTCCGATTATGGTGTTAACCAGACGCGGACTGCATAATCGGGCACGTCGGGCAAATGCCCGGTGGCCTGGCCTGGCCTGGCCTGGCCTGGCGTGGCCTGGCCTGGCCTGGCCTGCAAAAAAAAAAAAAAAAAAAAAAACTCACTGAACAGCAGGCCAGGCGCTGCCTACTGGTTTACTAGTGGTTTTATTACTTTATTCACGGTTAAAGTGGGTGCATCTCATTGTAAAATTGGACTTCAAACGGCCCAAATCTGGCTTCAAACGGCCCAAATTGGGCTTCAAACGGCCCAAATCAGGCTTCAAACAGCCCAAATCGGGCTTCAAACGGCCGAAATCTGGCTTCAAACAGCCCAAATTGGGCTTCAAACGGCTCAAATTGGGCTTCAAATGGCCCAAATTTTTCGCCGGCACGCGCGTCGGCTCGTATCGGCCTGGCCTCCTTGCTATCTAATGCCCGGCCTGAAATAGAATCCCAGTCCGCCCCTGGTGTTAACCGTTCTAGTGCTGAAATTGGTCATTGATCACCATTAAATGACACACACTGATCTGGCATGCATGGACAATTCATAGTCATCCATGCATCTTGGATGCATGGATCTTTTTAATTGCTTTTTTTCTGTATAGCCTACTTACATTCCGGAAAAAGCTCAAAATAGGATTAAATGCAAGCAGATGAAATGCTAGTCTGCTAGATCAAAAATAAGTAAATTGGCTATTCTAAGGTATTAGAAAAAAGAGTGAAGAAGAATTATCTGATTAAGCACATAGAAAATCGACCAGCTCATCATGGAGTGGGTGGGGGACGTTGTCCAGAATGGAACGTAATGAAACCAGGGGTGGAGAACAGGGGAGAAGCTTTAGGGGGTGGCTACAGAGTGGATCACTGTTGTGTTGGAGCAGGCAGAGAGGGAGGAGCCAAATTAATTGATTTATATGAAAATTACAGGGATAATGATTACTTAAGGAACAGAAGGTTGTTTTCCTCTCATCAAAGGGATTGAAACTGACCAAGCAACTCTCTCACATTATGTTTTAGGGTGATTTGCCCCTGTGGTTTTTGGCACCTGGAAGTCGACCTGAAGCCCTGAGATGTAGACATCAAAATATGCATGAAACACACACATAGACAGACAGACACGCTTACACACATGCATAAATAAACATGTCTATGCAAGAAAAGAAAAAACACGCAGAAAACTGAAAAACACAAACATACATTATGTACACACACACACACACACACACACAAACACACGCACTACACATGCACGCACACACGCACGCACACACACACACACACACACACACACACACACAGACACACGCACACGCACAATCTGCCTAAGGCCTTGGCAGCAGAGTATTGCAGGGTGCCAGACTGAAGCTGATCAGACAGGACTATAGCCTCCAGATGAAAACCTGCTTCAAATGTACTCTACAGGCATGGCCCTTATTCACAGCGCGGCCATCTTGGGATGACGTCACCCGCTGGTTGGGAACGCATGCGAGACTCTCATCCAAACCCCTGTCTGAACATGGGAGCAGTAGACCAAAAGTTTGAGTTCTGTCACACCAATTTCGTTTGATCACATCGATAAATGGGCAGATGAATGTGTACAGGATTTTAAAAAAAAGGGCTACAGCAACTGGATCGAGTATATCCACGATATTCAAGGAAGCGCAGCCGATGGTCCAAATTGTAAACTGCTTTACACCCTCACACCACTGAGCACCGAACTGATACATCTGGTGCTGTGAAGCAGTGGAACCCGAAATCACACAGCCGAAGAAGGCTGTGTTTGAGCTTGAACTTAGGCACTGGCATGTGAATACATGTGAAACGACGCAATATTTGGGAATACCATGGCATCAAAATCTTGGATAACAATATTGTGTCGGAGGTGACACCTCTGACAACTTTAGCGCTAACATTGACGCTAGCGTTAGCACCTTCACTAGCTAGGTTAGCATGACAGTGGTGAGCTCAAACACAGCCTTCTTCGACTGTGTCATTTCGGGTTCAACTGCTCCAGAGCGCCAATCTCGAATCACAGCGCCAAACACCATCTCTTAGCTCTTATGTGAGGAACTGACCCAAGATCGGCTTTTCCATCTACAAGTTGGTGGTGACAGGGGAGGAGCCATGCCCCATTGAGATCAGGTTGGAAGAAAGAAGGAGCCGATATGATCTACAAAATCAGCAGGAAGAAGGTGACACCAAGATTGTCGAAAAGGTCCGGTGTGCTGGAGAAGCACATCAAATCTCAGTGGTTTCTGATGACACAGATGTATTCATCCTACTCCTTCACCATTACCATCAGGAAACACTGGATGTACCACACATCATGGAATCGCCCCACAAGGAAAGGGCAATAGTGGACATCAAGTCAACACTGGCCAAGCATTCACAAATTGTGAAGAACCTTTTACCAGCCCATGCCATATTGGGATGCAACACTGTAGCGCAGGGATACTCAACTTACTTTGCCCGGGGGCCACTTTCGTGAAATGATAGAAGGCCAGGGGCCAGTTAATAAACAAACAATATACATTTTTCTGTAGTGGATTGTAGGTTTTTGGTGTGTCAGCAGGAGTTTAGTCTGACAATGTTGTGCACACCGGATAGTTAGTTAGGTTAAGTTAGTTAGGTTAAGTACATACATAAGTGCCTGGGTAGTGAGCAGACGGCGGTATTTGACAATTTAGCAGCTAAATCATAGATTATTGAAAGATATTCCATATTGATAGCATATTATAGCACTGAAATGCTATAACAGAAATGGAGTATTGGCCAGAATGACATGAACATTTGGACACTTATTCAGCGGGGATCTTGCATGTTGCGTTCAGGTGCACTGTAAAAAAAAAAAAAAAAAAAAAAAAAAATATATATATATATATATATATATATATACTGTATATATATATATATACTGTATATATTTTTTGCAATTCCATCGCGGGCCACACAGGGGGCGCCCGCGGGCCGCATGTGGCCTGCGGGCCGCAAGTTGAGTATCACTGCTGTAGCGTCTTACTATGGAAAAGGCTCTGTCATCAAAGACCTCAAAACTGTACGAACTATCTGCCATTGACAATGTGGTTGCACTGTTCCAGCAGGTCCTCGACCAAGTCACTGCCTTCATCTCAGCCTGTTCCAAACTTAGCTGCTCTACCGCCATGGAATAAAGCATTCATTGAGAATGTTAAGAAGGCCCCACTTTCATGCGATCTTGTGGTGAAATCTCAATGTAAATCTGCCACTAGCATTGAACACTGAGGAATGCAAAAAAAGACACATGCAACAGGTCACTGAGCCCAACCACTCTACCGGAAGATTGCAAACTTGTCGCAGACACATTTTGGAGATGAAAACCCTTCTAACTCCAATAAGTGCAACTGTGTGAAGTGCATGGTTTGCCATGCACAATGTTCTGTGCATGTTTCAGAGTAGGATGCTCAAGATCCAAATAGGCTTAACTACTGTGAAGACCATCAGCAAAATGTGCGCTTCACTTCACACCTCCCAATGTGTATCATCTACTTTGAATCTCTACTTGCCAATGAACAAAGGCTCAATGGATGTTCTCATCCAGCACGACCCATATTGTCATAAAAAGTTTGTTTTGCTGGCACGGCCTAAAAGGGTTAATATTATGTAATTTGGAATGAAATACATTGTACATGACATTGTACATGATGAATAGACATTGGAGAAAACAAATTTGATGCATTTGATTTGAGTATTTTGCATGAAATCTCATAAATCCTTATTTTTCTGGGATTTTGGCACTTAAGGGGTTAATATCTGAAAATGCTCAAGGGTGCTCACCGGGCACCCTCCTGTATTTTGAATAGGTACCCCCAAAGTACAAAAATCAGCAGAGAAATTTTTTTATCTGACGAAGCGAGGTTCAACCACATGGCTCCCGGAGTATATGGATCCAACCCTCTCCTTCAAGTCACACATCAACAACATCACCAAAACATCCTTCTTCCACCTCTGGAACATTGCACGACTCCACCCCACCCTCTCCTCCTCAGCCGTAGAAGCACTCATCCATGCCTTCATTACCTCCAGACTAGACTACTGCAACATCATTCTCTACGGCCTTCACTGCCCTCCATAAACTGCAATACGTTCAAAACTCAGCTGCCCGGTTGCTCACTCACTCCCGCTCCAGGGAACACATCAAACCCATCCTCCAACACCTTCACTGGCTTCCAATTCAGCACCAAATCTATTTCAAGATCCTTCTCATCACTTACAAAAGCTCTAAATAATCTCGCCACCCCCCCCATACCTGACAGATCTCCTCCATCGCCACTCCCCCACTCGCCACCTCCGATCTGCCGATGCCAACCTTCTCTAACCTGACTCCGCCAGATGGGGACGGCATAGTTCCACAAATTCACAATCCCACCTCCATCTGACCTCGGCTCAAGATTGGAGTTTAAACCGGCCCGCCCCCAGGCGACCCAATCAGCGTGAGCTACGGGCGGGCTTTAGGCGAGACCGGGTGTGACGCCAACGAGAAGCGCCTGTGCGTTGTAGTTCTTTCACTATTCAACATGGCGGCGGCTACCGAGGCTAGCTCCAGTGGGCTGGTCAAACATTCTATTCAAAACAATAAGCTAACATAAACGTTAAACACTTGATCTTACAGTGAGTACGAAATGTAACTGTATTGCTGTAACGTTATCAACTATGAACGTTAGTAAACAAGACATTGTTGTAGAATTTGGGGAGATAGCCTTCAGACCGTTCCTAGGCTGGGGGAACTTAGCAGCCATCAGCTAGCTGTAAGGCTAGTGAATGGCTAGCCGTTAGCCATTCACGCAAGAGTCACACAAACACAAAGCCCTTCTCACCACTGCCCAGTAAACATGTAATCTGTTAAACCATAATTTTTGTTCCAAATAGAAATAAATCATAACGTTAATCAAAATGCCACTGAAATATTAGCTAATCAACACAGAACTGCAAAGATCAGTTTATCTGATATTTTCCCCCGTATGACGCTTGCATAAATTATACTGTGAAGTGTGAATATAGCTCTCACAAGCATATTGTAGTCCTTTATGTCTGATATTTTGGAGCTGTTACTCGAGAAATTGGTTTATCGATAGAACATAGCTTAAGATTTTGCACTTGTACTTTTGATAGGGGATAAACAAATGGCATGGGAGCCAATACTAGGAATAAATAAACAAGGAACCATTCTTAAAGTTTGAGATTATATCCAAATACATGCTGCATGGTGTACTTTGTCCTCCAAATATATATTATTATATTAATATATATTATATCCAAATACACCTGCATGGTGTAGGGGAGAGCCAGTACCAACGGGGCAGCGGGATGGTTGCAGCACGGACCTTTTATCGCGTTACGCTTGTATTCCGGAATTTCCAGTGACGTCATCATCATCATCACGCCGCCAAAACGACACACACAAATTATTTAGCAATTCAGATCCGTATTGACGGAGATATCCTCAATTAATTGCTTTTTCACTTGGTAAGTAAAACATTGTGTTTTCTGTTGTTTTCCGTTTGTACGGCTATGTTTATTCGTTACCAATTGTAAATGTATTTCATCTGCTAGGCTAATCTGTTGGCTAACTACCAGTGGTGGTTTCATGGCAAATGGAGACTTCTCCTTTGTGTTAGCTAGCAAAACGTTGAGGGAGACGGTCGCGGGATGAACGGGGCATTGTGGCTGTCTGTTGTCTCTGTTATTAAAGATGTATTTATTTTGCTGCTGTTTGCAGGGAATGCCAAGGGTGAGGTTCAGAACGACCTCTAGAGGTCTCCTGATGCATTTCCCTTAGCATACCAGGCTGTGCTAGGTGGGCAATCCGTTCGTGGGGCTGCAAAAGCTCACAGTGTTTCTCCAACAACTCTGGAGAGATACATGAAAAGGAAAGCCACCGACATCAATGCAGCATTACCAGGCTACAGGGGCCACAACAAGGTCTTCTCTGCAGAACAAGAGGCTGTCCTGAGGGATTACCTACTTAAGGCTTCAGAAATGTATTATGGTCTGAGTCCTAAAGCGGTAAGATTAGATGATGTTCAAAGAAAAAGGAATGAAATGAAATGAAAATTATTCATAAATAAATAATAGGTGTAAGTTTATCAGGTAAAAAAGAAAAAACAGTTCACAAGACAAAAATGTTAAAAGTTGCATAATTGCAAAAGTGCATAATTTAATATAGGCTAATGATAGAGATATAAGGCTACAGTTCATGAGTTAAAATTTAGCATATTCATATATTATTCATATTAATATATTCATAAATAAGTTAAAAGATAATTGTATTAAAAACTATGTCTGCTAGATATATTAGGCTATATAGTTAATTGATTAATATTTTAAATAATTCTTATGGCCCTTTGATGTCACCAGGTCCATAGGCTTGCCTTCCAGCTGGCCAAGATGCATGGGTGTGGTTATCCCAAACCCTGGGATGCCAGCGAGATGGCTGGGAAGGACTGGTTCACCAGTTTCCTGGAGCGGAATCCGGTGCTGTCCATCCGGCGTGCTCAGGCCACGAGCCTTTCCAGAGCCACCAGCTTTAATCCTACAAATGTAGGACATTTCTTCTCCAACCTGTCCAAAGTCCTCGCCAATCACCATTTCGAAGCCAAAGATATCTGGAATGTCGACGAGACGAGCACCGTCACTGTCCAAGTTCCAGATAAAATCCTTGCCAGCTGAGGAAGGAAGCAGGTTGGAGCAATGACGTCTGCGGAGAGAGGGACTTTGGTCACCATGGCTTTGGCGGTTAATGCACAAGGGAACAGTATCCCACGACAATTTGTCTTTCCCTGAAAGAATTACAAGGATCACTTTGTGTGGGACGGGCCCACAGGCTGTATCGGCACCTGTAGCGGGTCAGGGTGGATGCAGGAGAAGGACTTTGTTGTTTTCCTAAGGCACTTTGTACATCACACCAGAGCATCCCGCGAATCAAAAGTGCTTTTGCTGCTGGATAATCATGTCTCTCACCTCTCGCTGGAAGGTATTGATTACTGCAGAGCAAACGGTGTTGTGCTGCTGTCTTTCCCCCCCACTGCGCCCACAAGCTCCAGCCTCTAGATCGGAGCGTCTACGGCCCCCTGAAAAGGTACATAAATACCGCTATGGATCGTTGGATGATGGGAAATCCAGGGAAAACTATGTCCATTTATGATTTGCCAGGTAGGATTTGTAAGATTTATTTATTCAAAAATATCAACACATTTGCACTCTTACCAAGAAGTGGGCCATGTAAAATGTAAATATGCCGGATGTAGCCACCATGCTAATTTTGTTCTCTTTGTCTGTATGTTTGTATGTTGTCCCAGGTATTGTAAAAACAGCTCTTCCATCTGCTGCTACCCCGTCAAACATCACTGCCGGCTTCAGGTGCACCGGTGTTTGGCCGTACAACCCAAACATCTTTGGTGAGAGGGATTTTGCACCTGCATATGTGACAGACAGACCAGCACCACCTGCCCCAGAGGAGTCTGCACCAACCGCCAGTCCTTCCCACTCCACTGCTGAGGCCCGCGCCACCGCTCAACCCCACACTACTGCTCTGGCCGTCACCGCTCAAGTCCACGCTGCTCCTCGGACCGTCACCGCTCAAGTCCACGCTGCTCCTCGGGCCGCCACCGCTCAACCCCACGCTACTGCTCTGGCCGTCACCGCTCAAGTCCACGCTGCTCCTCGGACCGTCACCGCTCAAGTCCACGCTGCTCCTCGGACCGTCACCGCTCAAGTCCACGCTGCTCCTCGGACCGTCACCGCTCAAGTCCACGCTGCTCCTCGGACCGTCACCGCTCAAGTCCACGCTGCTCCTCGGACCGTCACCGCTCAAGTCCACGCTGCTCCTCGGACCGTCACCGCTCAAGTCCACGCTACTGCTCTGGCCGTCACCGCTCAAGTCCACGCTGCTCCTCGGACCGTCACCGCTCAAGTCCACGCTGCTCCTCGGACCGTCACCGCTCAAGTCCACGCTGCTCCTCGGACCGTCAGCGCTCAAGTCCACGCTGCTCCTGATGCCGCCACCGCTCAACTCCACGCTACTCTTCAGAGCGCCACCGGTCAACTCCACGCTACTCTGCTGGCCATCACCGCTCAACTCCACGCTATGCAGGCCAACGCCACCGCTCAACCCCACACTATGCAGGCCAACGCCACCGCTCAACCCCACGTTACTCCTCAGGTCGCCACTGCTCAACTCCACGCTACTCCTCAGGTCGCCACCGCTCAACTCCACGCTACTCCTCAGGTCGCCACCGCTCAACTCCACGCTACTCCTCAGGTCGCCACTGCTCAACTCCACGCTACTCCTCAGGTCGCCACTGCTCAACTCCACGCTACTCCTCAGGTCGCCACCGCTCAACTCCACGCTACTCCTCAGGTCGCCACCGCTCAACTCCACGCTACTCCTCAGGTCGCCACCGCTCAACTCCACGCTACTCCTCAGGTCGCCACTGCTCAACTCCACGCTACTCCTCAGGTCGCCACCGCTCAACTCCACGCTACTCCTCAGGTCGCCACCGCTCAACTCCACGCTACTCCTCAGGTCGCCACTGCTCAACTCCACGCTACTCCTCAGGTCGCCACTGCTCAACTCCACGCTACTCCTCAGGTCGCCACCGCTCAACTCCACGCTACTCCTCAGGTCGCCACCGCTCAACCCCACGTTGCTCCTAAAGCCAACGCCACTGATGATTTCAGTCCAGAGGTGCTCCGGCCTTCCCCGAAGGCTGAACCTAGGAAGCAAGAGAGAAGGGGGAGAAAAAGGTCAACCGCCGTCCTAACGGACACCCCTGTAAAAGAAGCCTTGGAAGAGGAAAAGAGGGTGTCGATGTCGAAGGTAAAAAGAAAGTTACCTGTAGGGCCTGCCAACAAGTCTGCAAAATCCAGCAAGCCTGCCAACAAGTCTGCCAGGCCATCCAAGCCTGCCAACAAGTCTGCCAAGCCATCCAAGCCTGCTAACAAGTCTGCCGGGGCATCCAAGCCTGCAAACAAGTCTGCCAAGCCATCCAAGCCAGCTAACAAGTCTGCCGGGCCTGCCAGTGATGAGGAGGAAACAGAATGCCCCATCTGTGGTGAAAGTGACTATTTCACCAGGCCTGGTGAATGTTGGGTACAGTGCATTCTCTGTCAGCAGTGGGCACACGAAGCATGCACAGATGGAGAGCAGCCACATCTGTTATGATTCCGAATAAGCTGTTGTTAGGTTGTGAAACAAATGTGAACCAACCTACATCCATGTGGCAGCATCAGGTTAAACCTTCTCACCCCCATCACCAAGACGAAGTACTGCAGCTTGGGGGACAGAGCCTTCGCCATCGCTGCCCCAACCCTCTGGAATTCCCTGTCCCTTAACATCTGAAACTCTGACACGCTCACTTCTTTCAAAAACCAACTCAAATCCCACCTTTTCAAGAAAGCCTACAATATCTGACTTCTACCTCCACCATCCCTTTTCATTTTGCAACCCCCATATTTGTTTTTGTTCTGTATCTGTGTACGTTTTATGTTATACTCTATGTAAAGCGTCTTTGAGTCATTAGAAAAGTGCTATATAAGTCATATGTATGCATGTATACTCGACTTGGAGCCTTGCTGGTGGCAGCTAGACCCATACTGGAACGTCAGCTTGACGAGGGGTCACAGGGTGTCCCCAGCCAAATTAGTCAATTGTGTGATTTCACTAGGATTTCAAAGACTAGAAGTCAGGGCCGCGGGAAGTGGGTCTGCTGTTTTGTATTGGAATTGCAATGTAAAAAATATATATATTAAAATGTGTTTTATATGTTTTATACTGCGATATTTAGGGTTTATTTGAAGACAAAGCAAAGAGGGTGGAGATGTTATTTCTGATGTTTGGTTTATAATAATAAGATAATAAAATATAATAAGTTCAGTGTTTCTGCCTGTGTTGCTGTCTGTTGTATAGTGTAAAACGACCTAAAGGGAGAGAAGGTGCATGGTGACATGAAAGTGAGTGAGAAATGGAGAAAATACTGAATAATGACATCACAACAGCATAATCCTATAATTTAAAATGAGATATTCCTCTAAATATGTCTAAAAAACATCCAAACGTCCAAAAATGTATTTTCTTTCTTCGAAAAGTCCTTTCAGTTTTCAAAAGTCCCTTCCTTGCAGCACACTTAAAATGACTTCCAGCGGCCCTGCTAGAAGTTAGCCCAAAGAGAGAATGTAGTGCATATACTTGGTAATATCTTTCACTCTCTCCTGTTATCTCCCTATCTAACCAAGCATGTAAAGGCTTAAAACTCTCCACTGAAACCA
Source organism: Poromitra crassiceps (assembly GCF_964638095.1). Classification (NCBI taxonomy): domain Eukaryota; kingdom Metazoa; phylum Chordata; class Actinopteri; order Beryciformes; family Melamphaidae; genus Poromitra; species Poromitra crassiceps. The sequence goes on from NC_139623.1 coordinate 115,844,900, forward strand.
GACTGATGAAAGTATTTTAGTGTCAGCAGCTCTTTAAGACAGGGAGACTCACCACACCTCTGCAATGACAGGGAAGTATGGGATACATTAGGCCTTTTAAATTAAAATTCTTACAAAAACATTATTGAGCAATTAAATTACCTAGAAATAGGATGGAGAAGCTGGAGATGATGCGCAATGGGTGCTGTTGTGGAAATCGCCCGCTTCGCTCGCTCAACTGCGCATGCACGAAATAACCTCCGCCTGGACTCAGCCTCACCCACAACTCGGAGGTACTGTATGTGACTGTGATGAAAGTGAAAGGCCATGGTAGGTGTGACTATAACTTTGACTCATAATTACCATCTTGTTGTCTGGGCACCAGACGTCCGATAACACAGGCCATGCCGCTCCTACTTATAACCTCAGCCTGGAAGGATTTGTGACATCACTAATAACATCACTAATGACATCGAGTGACATCACTGATCACATCACAACTGCCCGCCTGCATAGATGAGCAATTGTGCGCAATCAGCCCTCAAATTATTATATTCAAAGAGAACACATAAAATGTGCAAAGAAACTCAAACATCATGTTTCAGGTTTTCTAGCCTGCCTTTTCCTCCATCATATCAGCGCTGACAATATCTGATTTAACTTGAATAAAAAGACAATATTGACTCAAATTTATGTTGTGTTCACTTTTTCACTGTCTCCCCTTGCTATGTTGTGGTCACTTCTGCTGACTGTGTACTTTCATATCCAAAAAGTTGAAGAAAAGTGATTCAAACAAGACCTCAGATGGTCAAACGGCAGACGGACACGACAAGAGCTCTCCGGTATAATGAGCTTTAACGATGCTGGAGAGAGCGAGAAGAGATGTGAGGCTGAGTGGAGGAGGCAGCGGTGAGGAGGAGGAAATCACACACACACTGCTAACACTGATGTGGTGAGCACAAAGCTGTCATCTACCCACACACACACACACACGCATGCACGCACACGCGCGCTCTCTCTCTCACACACACACACACACACACACACACACACACACACACACACACACACACACACACACACACACACACACACACACACACACACACACACACACACACACACAGACACACACACACACACACACACACACACACACACACACACACACACTCACACACACACACACACACACACACACACACACACACACACACACACACACACACACACACACACACACACACAGAGCATAATACACATACCCAAATATATATTTGCAGTACTTACACCTTGTCTTGAGTCACCATGCTCCTGTTTCTGTTGATATATAGCAACTGTCTTTATATA
>NC_139623.1:115851228-115878728 GCF_964638095.1 Poromitra crassiceps
TGGGAGACAAAAAATCCGTAGGTTCTGGTGGAGGTGCTCTTCCGCAGGTGGTTAGACGCAGGTGGTTAGGCCCCAAAGGGGGTGAAAGAGAGTGAGGTGCTCTTCAGCAGGTGGTTAGATGCAGGGGGTCAGACCCCAAAGGGGGTGTAGGACAGTAGTGGTGCTCCTCCCTAATACAGGATATCGAAGCCATAGATGGACCGATACGTAGATAGAACTTCCACCGGGTCCGGTGGATCCTCTGGGGCCGGCCATCCCCCGGGGCACGATCCAAACACGGGAGGCTTGGTAGGTCTTGAGAAGCTGGGGTGTTGTGGAACTTGATGGCTGGGGCTGCACAGTTCGAGGTTTGGGAACGGTCGCAGAGATTGCAGAAGTTGCTGGTTGCAGAAGTTGCAGGTTGCAGACGTTGCAGAGATTGGTATGATCCTTGATGTGAAATTATGAATCACTGGCGAGGACCTGCAGGAACAGGCCCTTGTAGATGTGAATATGACATCACCTGTGTTATGACATCACCAGCGAAAGGCATGAAAGACGCTTATGAATCATGACATCATCAGTGATTGATGACATCATAGTAGGAATGACGACGTCAAAGTAGGAATGATGACGTCATCCTAACACCAGCGTTCTTGGAGTATACGTTCTGGGAGAATACGGTAATTTTTGAAACCGGGTCCCAGAGTGAACAAATCTGAAGACGCCACCCTTGCACTTCCGTGTTTACAACCCATACGCATCTATCCTGAACCAATGACGATAGCCCCACCTCTCTCCGCCAGCAACAGCTACTGAGCCTCTCCACAGCTGCCTCTTCCCATCCACCCCTCCCCTCCCTTCATCGAATATTTCCCAGAAAGCTTAGCGGCGGCTAAGTTTTTACAATAACACAAACAAAATCAGGCTAAACGTGTTAGATAGAAATAATATTTATTTTTAATGCAACATGCAATTCTGGAATATTTGAATATTGTACAAAGTGAAATGAAATGAAATGTAAACCCTGAGTGTAACAGACATACTCGGGGTGCTCTATATCCCTCGCAAATACGTATATAGTGAAGCGAGAGGTTTGACGACCATAAGGTTGCACTGTGACATCCACTCCAACAAGACTAGCTTACTTGACGCCACTTTTTCAATAAAAACACATTTATGCCATGACTTTATATAATGTATATTTATGTTGCATCATTTAGCCCATGCTGTGATGTGCAGGAGCGGCCAATACGGTGGGATGTGTTTGCAACATCCCAGCGAGCACAAAATGTTTTTTCAACTTTGATTTTTAGTTGAAATCTGGATGATATTGGGTTTGAACGTTTAAGGGCCCTATCGTCGTACGGCGCTATCGTTTGCACTGCGTTTGCGCGCCTCTTATTGCTATCTTCCCAGCGTCTTAAGCTATCGTCTGCCTCCACTGTCCAGTTTTGCGCTGGGATGACGCAGTCACGCAGTTCCTCCGTACATAACCCCCCACTAAAAACATGCAGAAGATCGTCATCCGACCAGTGACGACAACATCTCAAGTTGGTCCCCGGGCACTGGAAATAAAAAAAGCGACCACTGCTCCTGGCCTGCCCCCTGGAGGAAAGGACGATGGCTCAAATGCAGAGGACAAATTTCACCGGCCACCGTCAGCATGAGTGTGTTGTGGCCGCATGCATGTGTTGTAGTGTTCGTGTGACAATAAAGACGGGCTTGTCCATCTGACATCGTGTTTAAATCGTGTTTATTGTGATGTTGTTTTTTATTTCATCAATCACATAGCCGACCATCGATCTGGACTGTGATTGTGGGCCTATCAACTGTTACTGTAATAATCACAAATAAAGTATACACATTTAAATCACTCTCTGGTGAAAACTATCTTACTTTACAGACCTACATACTAACCCAGTATTACCTGGGGACATCTAGTGGTTTGTATTAACTGTGGAGATTGTCAGTCAATTTTATCTTGTGCAAATCCGCAATCTGCCTTTTTCACAGCAGCCATTTTGTGTCTAAAAGGCAGGAAGTAATACAGATGCAAGCAAAACATTAATGAAGGCCCCAGTACTGGAACACCTAAATGGATTAAAAGGTGGAAACCCTCATTAGCTTGCACCTGTGTTAATTCCTGCCTTTTAGACTCAAAATGGCCTCTGTGAAAAAGGTCCCTTCATTCAAGTAATTTGTAAAGCAAACAATTATGCAAATTACCTTACTTTGGTGAAGCTCACTATGTCTGTTTCCCTCTTGGATGCACAAATGGAGGCATCAATGCTCTGCTACAGGAAGGTTTTCAATGCATTTCTGGCACATAGCCTAAGTTTTTCTTTGCTAAACCAGGAAGTGGTTTAGTGGATCAAGGGCGGCTGTAGCTCAGCAGGTAGAGCTGGTCGCCCAGTAATCACTTTCGAACGATCAGTCTGCATGTGGAAGTGTCCTTGGACAAGATACGGAACCCCAAATTGCTCCCGATGGCTGTGCCAGCACCTTGCATGGTAGCTTGCCGCCATATGAATGTCTGTATGAATGGGTCAATGTACCTACTCATTAAAAAGCGCAGGCTGTATTTACCAAGTGGTGAATTGTAAATCAGTGAAGTCAGTGAATCTCACTATTCTGTGCAAATGTGTTTCACAAAATGTTGAGGGGGGGATGTTCCATGAATTACGTGGCCATCACATGACATTAGATTTGTCCTTGGTTGACCCGGGCTTCCAGGGGCACGAGCACACAGCCGGGCCTGGGCCAAGTGCTGAGCGAGACTTTCATTTGGTCCCAGACGAGCCTTCATCCGCAGGCCACGAGTCTCCTTAACATACACAAATAGTGTAGTAGCTGTACTGTACCGTACTGTAGCTGCTACCATTATGTATGTCTAATGTTTAATTGTATGTTTAATTAGGTATATGCTATTTGCACCTGTACATCAAATACGTCGAATTTAAAATGTTTAAGCACGTCTAAAGTATGCACATGCCATGTGCACCTATGTGCAGTGAATATGCCACTGTCTCTGACTTGTCTTATCACTCTACTGCCTTATTGCTTGTTGTGTCTCTTGTTGTTTTTGCACTCATATGCCCTGTTATATTTGTACTATGTTGTAAACGGAGTCCACAGCACAAGAATTTCACACGTGATACTTGTACCACGGAGTGACAATAAAAATCTTGAATCTTGAATCTCTGCTGAAGGGTTACAGTACACCAGAGGAGTCTGCTCTGCTGAAGGGTTACAGTACACCAGAGGAGTCTGCTCTGCTGAAGGGTTACAGTACACCAGAGGAGTCTGCTCTGCTGAAGGGTTACAGTACACCAGAGGAGCCTGCTCTACTGAAGGGTTACAGTACACCAGAGGAGCCTGCTCTACTGAAGGGTTACAGTACACCAGGGTTACAGTCAGGGGTGGACTGGGATCATAATTCAGGCCGGGCATTAGATACCAAGCAGGCCAGGCCGATACGGGCCGACGCGCGTGCCGAAGGGCGCCGGCGGAAAATTTGGGGCGTTTGAAGCTCAATTTGGGCCGTTTGAAGCCCAATTTGGGCCGTTTGAAGCCAGATTTGGGTCGTTTAAAGCCAGATTTGGGCTGTTTGAAGCCCGATTTGGGCCGTTTGAAGCCCAATTTGGGCCGTTTGAAGCCCAATTTGGGCCAAGTCCAATTTTACAATGAGATGCACCCACTTTAAACCTGAATAAAGTAATAAAACCACTAGTAAACCAGTAGGCGGCGCCTGGCCTGCTGTTCAGTGAGTGGCCTGGCCTGGCTTGCAAAAAAAAAAAAAAAAAAAAATTTTTTTTTTTTTTTTTTTTTTTTTTTTGGCAGGCCAGGCCAGGCCAGGCCACCGGGCATTTGCCCGACGTGCCCGATTATGCAGTCCGCCACTGGTTACAGTACACCAAAGGAGCCTGCTCTACTGAAGGGTTACAGTACACCAAAGGAGCCTGCTCTGCTGAAGGGTTACAGTACACCAGAGGAGCCTGCTCTACTGAAGGGTTACAGTACACCAGGGTTAGAGTACACCAAAGGAGCCTGCTCTACTGAAGGGTTACAGTACACCAGGGTTACAGTACACTAGAGGAGCCTGCTCTGCTGAAGGGTTACAGTACACCAGAGGAGTCTGCTCTGCTGAAGGGTTACAGTACACCAGAGGAGCATGCTCTACTGAAGGGTTACAGTACACCAGAGGAGCCTGCTCTACTGAAGGGTTACAGTACACTAGAGGAGCCTGCTCTACTGAAGGGTTACAGTACACCAGAGGAGCCTGTTCTGCTGAATAGTCCATGGGGCAATGCTGAAATGTTGACATATCGGTACCACCTGAGGTGACCCAATTTTGTCATTTTTGTCTTCCTACATGTCTCTAGTTTATATTTTGGTATGATAACCCTGCCAATTTGGTAGCTTAAGGATAGTTATCACTCTGTAAACAAACCTACTCCCATATACAGTAGATGACAAAACCCTGATTGCTGTGTATTAGTCCAGATGATATGTGAAAGTCATGTTCACTTTTTCATAAAAGCATGAAATTTGGTACGCATATAGTTTGGGGCCCCGTAAATCTTCAGAAATTGAGCCATCACAAAAATGCCTCGTGGTGGCCATTTTAATTCCGCCATAAGCAAATGATGTAGTTTGCATCATATCTCCTGAACCACATGATAACACAGAAAAGGTGATGTCTATCCCTATGTTTTCATGGTCAAGGATTACAATGATACCATATAGAACATCATAAACTGTAACTAAAAAGTAAAAAGTAACTAATCAATGGTGAATTTAATGACGCGAGAAGGAAATCACAGTATCTGATGATTGATGTTATAACCTCAATTCCATGACCATTCTCTGGCTAAGCTTTTTTGATGAGTAATTTGACTTCTATGGGCCTTTTGTTAAAATAGCCCCAGGCCCCTCCCAAACATCCTGGGACTTTCTGCCAGATGGCCAAATCCAAGATGGCCACTGGTACAATCTTGAAAAATTTACTTTTGAACCATTTATGAAGACACTTTTCGGTGTAAGTCAACCACAAAGAATCTGATTCTGACAGTTTAACATAATTTTCACCCAGAATTCCAAGATGGCTGCCATCCAGTAGTGTGAAAACTTAACTTTTGAATGGCAACGTATACGTATGTGGTGTTTGGGGTTTACCATTTTTAGAGTAAGGAAGCAGATTAACAATGGTGAATTATAGCTATTTTAATTGCAAATCCATGCCTACCAAACATGGTTTAGTAATGACAATTATTGTGTTTTGGGGGTAATTTCATAACTATGTTCACTGAAAAGATGTTAATCTCAAAACCCATTTTACCTTGGTACTGCTGTACTTTAAACAAACTACCTCCAGGATCTCTTGCAGTAAAATAATTAATGCATGTATGACTATGACAAGAGAACTAATTATACTTCAAAATAAGAGCTTATTGACAGATCGTCTGTGGTGCCAACGACCCTCCGGGTTATGGGATAGGTAGTCTCGCTGGCGCCACGGAAACAGGCAACTTGGATAGGCCCCTGCTCTACAGCAGCTCCCCATTGGAGCGACTGGATGTCCGCTCCCGGCTTATTACAAACTCTGTCATTGGCTCCGACCACGTCAATCAGAGCAGCTTCTGCTCCCTCCCCCCTCTGTGTCGCTGTAAATAGTGCCCTGCCACCTCAGTGAAAACAACAACGCTAACTAGCTAGCAAGCTAACGGCAGAAACCTACACGCTAGCTCGTTGCTACACACAGAAAAGGGCAAGTTGGATTGTTGGAAACTATTTTCTAAGGGCCGCCCATCGCAATCCCACTATGGAGTGCGGCGCCAGACTCCTCTCCCGATAGGGAGCTAAAACATCCACAATTGTTAATCTCCTTCCTTGTGGTAAACCCCAAACGCACAGTATACCTTCCCATTCAAAAGTTACATTTCCACAATACTGGATGGCAGCCATCTTGTAATTCTGGGTCAAAATTATGCCATTCAGATTCAGATTCAGATTCATTTATTTAAAGAATGGGACATTGCACATTAATGAACAGTACAGCCGTACAGTAAATATGCCAGGTTATAGCCCAAGGGCTAGTTTCCACCTGTAGTCCCATGGCAGGTTGATGTAATCTTGAGAAGAAAAAAATTAATAGTACAAAAAATTAATAGTACAAAAGGTTAGTAAAACATAAGGTGAGTAAAACACACAGAGCATGCAGCAAAACATGACAGACAATATGTTAAAAATGATCACATTGCTGGTTTGATCTGAGCCATAGTTTCAACTGGCCTTTAAAGGTGGCGAGACTAGGACATTCTCTAATAAAGGGAGGTAGATTATTCCACAGGGTGCTTCCCATGAAGGATAAGGTCCTCTGACTAAAGCAAGTTTTTCTAAATGGGACCTCACAGACCTTTTTCGTGATGGCCCGAGTGACACGAGTCGAGTTGGTGGTCGAACGATATTTAATGAAGTCAGCAAGAGGAGTCGGCGCCAGTCCATGTAGAACTTTGTATATAAGACAGGCAGAAGTGAAATTTCTAAAGTTCTCAAAACTTAGCATGTCATATTTACGTATGACATGACAGTGGTGATGAGAAAGGTTTTTTTTATCTAGTATTTTCAGGGCTTTTTTATAAAGTAGTTCGGCTGGTTTGAGAGTGGTTACTCCTGTCAAAGACCAGCTAGTTATACAATAATTCAGATGCGAAAGGATCATCCAGTGTAAAAATAAAAACGCAGCATCTGTGGACAGACAGCTCCTTATTTGTCTGAAATTATACAGGTGGAATTTAATTTTTTTGGAAATCATTTTAATATGGTTGCTGAACGTTAAGTTGGAGTTCAACATCACACCTAAGTATTTAAACTCATTAATCACAGATAATTCCTCTGACCCCAAGAAAACATTGGAGCGCGGAGGTGCAATGTTTCTTTTAGAAAAGAACATACAAACTGTTTTTTTTGCATTCAGCACGAGACAAGATTTAGTTAGCCACGCCTGGATATGAGAAAGAGCCAAAGATAAGACGCCATAATGTCAAACTGATGTCAGAATCGGATTCCTCATGGTTGACTTACACTGAAAAGTGTCTTCATACATTATTATATGTGCTCTGGGTCAAAAGTCAATTTTTCAACATGGCGCCAGTGGCCATCCTGGATTTGGCCATCTGGCAAAGAAAATCCCAGGATCTTTAGGAGGGACCTGGGCGCTATTTTAACAAAAGGTCTATATAAGTCAAATCACTCATCAAAACATCTTAGCCAGAGAATGGTCATGGCTTTGATGTTATAGCATCGGTTATCAGGTACTGTCATTTCCTTCTCACAACGTCATCGAATTCACCATTGATTAGTCACTTTAACAGTTTATGATGTTCTATATGGTATCATTGTAATCCTTGACCATGAAAAAGTTGGGATAGACATCTCCGTTTCTGTGTTAGCATGTGTGGTTCAGGAGATATGATGCAAACTACATAATTTGCTTATGGCAGAATTAAAATGGCCGCCACAAGGCATTTTTGCGATGGCTCAATTTCTGAAAATGTACAGGGCCCCAAAACTATAAGCGTACCAAGTTTCATGCTTTTACAAAAAAGGGAACATCATTTTCACATATAATCATGGACTAATACACACAAATCAGGGTTTTGTCATATGGGGGTAGGTTTGTTTACAGAGTGATAACTATCCTTAAGCTACCAAATTGGCAGGGTTATCATACCAAAATATAAACTAGAGACATGTAGGAAGACAAAAATAACAAAATCGTGCGGTCACCTCAGGTGGTACCGATTTCTGCATTGGCCCATCGACTAGAAGGGTTACAGTACACCAGAGGAGCCTGCTCTGCTGAAGGGTTACAGTATGGGAATATTGTACTGGAGAGTTATCCAGAGTAGTTTGTATTTGGAGGGATCTTCTCTTGCATGCATGCAGCATTTCTGTCTGTGTGGAGGTCTGCCTTCAGTAGCCAGGAGGACTACATGCAAAACATGACATGGGAAAAAGAAAGGAAGAGAGTCAAACTATAGGAAGCCTTTTACACATAGAGTCAATCTATCTGACATAATCTCTTTTCTCCAGCTCGTGGAAAGTTATAGGGGATATCCACATTGAATGATTAGTTGGTATTGCAAGGGATCTTCCCCTTGTTTACATGGACCATTTGTTTCTATGCTGAGGTCTGACTTCAATTGCCAAATGCATGGAAACCATCCAAAATAAAACTACTGAGGTTTTTTCATGGTATTTGATAGTCTGTCTACTTGACAAACTAGTTCTATCTGCCTCAAAAGTTAATCAATCAATCAATCAATCAATCAATCAATCAATCAATCAATCAATAAATCAACCAATCAATAAATCAATCAATCAATCAATAAATAAATAAATAAATAAATAAATACCAAGTGTACCTGATACGATACACAATATTGGGTTCACGATAACGATACGATACTTTTTTTGCGATCGATTTGTAAGTTGAGGCGCCATCCTCCACGCTAATTTGAGTAATTTCACCATTTTCATCCTCTGTGTCTGTAACGTCCCTCATCTGTTCAAACAAAGCAATGAAAAGGAGAGCGAGCATGCAATCAGATGCAGATCAGTGCCACCATGTTCAGCTTCTTTTTCTCGCGATATGAGATTTCATCTCAACGATACATATTGTCACGTTTTGATATCGCGATATATTGTGGGACGATATTGTGACATCCCTACTAGATGATGGTTTGACACATGTCCAAACATGTCTATATAAATTAAAGCAGGTTTTGACACTCCTGTTAAAAGTATAAACAATGGACTTGGCCATATTTGAACTGAATGTAGGCTATCTGGATACATAATAAATATATGAAATCATCTGGTGGGGAAAATAACTGCAGCAGGCGGTCTCAGTCTTTACGTCATTGGTCACTAGAACAAAATGCTGATTAGCATTTGAAATGATTCTATTGACTGAGCATACACACTGAGCACACAAACACACTCACACACCTACACACACACACACACACACACACACACACACACACACACACACACACACATTAAGACATACGGTGCAGCTGCCAAGGAATTTCCTAATTTGTTTCTCATGGATTAACCAACGTGCATCTCTATGAAGCATCTTCATGACTCATTACCCTCCTCAGTGAGGATTAGCATGAATTTAGCATTTAGCTCAAGTAGCAATTAGCAAAGCCTTAGCTACATCAATGACTCATAACTCTGGGATTAGCATGGATTTAGCATTTAGCTCAGTTAGCAAATTAGCAAAGCATGAGCTGTTGTGCTATGCAGATGACATAATGGTCTACAGATCTGGGCAGACATGGTTTGCAAACCACTTTTTGTGCTATTTTTTTCCTGAAAAGAAAATGACGTGAAACCATACTCAAGAAGCTGAATATGAAATGTCACTGTGATGTTAGCTGCTGTGCTATCGTCATTGTTTTTTGTTCCCTGCTGCAGTTGACATTTTTCCATAGAAACAGCAAAACTAAAAAATTGTATGATAATACAAATGAGGGACACTGACTAATCCTAGAGTTGCTGCTAGACAGAGAGCCAAACAGACGATGAGTCACAACACCTCTAAAACACACTTCTGCTTCCTTGCGGTTAGGAAAGGTGGAGAGTGTGAGAGAGAAAAGGCAAAAATACAACAGTGGTTATTTCAGCATTCAGCTGATGCAGACATGCACCATGTCTGCATGGGGATAACGTCACACACAGAGTTCCTTCTTCTTCTCACGCAAAAGCAGACAACTCACCTACTTCCTGTGGGACAGGAAGGACCATAAAAAGAAGGATAAGACAACACTCATGTCACAGCGTTCACATTTTGCATTGGGGCCAGACTTTGGGGCAGGTGCTGTTGAAGTAACATCATATCTGTGTCATTATTTCACCTTTGACTGAAAAATGCTTCCACCAGATTAAAGAGAACACATTATGTGATGTTGACTGATGTTTTTTCTTCTTTTTTAAATCTAAATGTGTAAATGTGTGAGTTATTATTAGTCTCCAAACAGATCATGGCTCTGTCCAGCAGCTGCATACTGTATAGCTAAACTCAATCGCCTGTTTGGTCCCAAATAGAGCAGGTTAGCTGATGCCTAGTTCAGACTAGGCGTTCTGAGCCCTCCATGAGGTGATTTTGGAGCTCGGTTACAACCCATGTCCACCCCCCACCCCCACCGATCAGAGACAAATCACGTTGGCTTGGTGCTTGCAAATCTGCGCTCGCTTGTTAAGTGTGAACTGTCCACAGATGCAAGCTTGGAGTTCCCCGAGTGCTCGCCGATGAGTCACAGAGGTCTGACAGATATCTAGCAGACTAAGGGCCCTATCTTGGTACAGGTGATATCCCCTTTTTGCGCTTGCGCACCTGTTTGCATGTGCCTTAAGGCAGGGAAGATAGCAGTCCACCTTGCACACGTGTCAGGTGTTATGACGAGTTTTGCACCCCCGCCCGGCAGCATCTAAACGCATCCCCACCTCATGGGAGCATATTGTAATGATTTATACAGAAATGTAACTGTTTAAAAGTTATATAATTCTCTGGGTAGACTTGTTTTCTAAGGTAAATAGCCCCGAAATATGGTGGAGATGCAATTCTCGGCAGGGATGCAGAAACGTTCACGGCATGTGCCGCAGGCGCAAATTAGAGCCATGCCAAATCATCTGCACCCCCAAAATGCCAGCGCAAACGGGATTTGGGCAGTCTTAAGTACCGAATTATTCACAGGTGTGGCCAGGCAATGCCTGGGTGTTACTTCAATAAAAAACAATCGGATTCCCGTCTCGCAATCGCTGTTTGCGGGAGGCATGCAATATGCTGTAATTCTATCCATGCCTATTAGAGTGGACTCACTCATGCCGAATGCGTAATGACATATCCAAAAGGAATTTTACTCTGTACTGTGCAGCGCAGCATAGAGATTATGGTGCGCTCAAGCGCAACAGGGTATTTAACGCATAAGAGGTGCTTTTAAAAGCTCTTAGCGCAAAGTAATTGCGCGCTGCTGACGATAGGATAATGCCATCTATCCCCACGTTTTTGCCCTGAAACGCCTGGTTTGGCATGTGGCACGCCTATGTTCAGTACAATTATGAGGCATACGCTTGTGCACGCCCCCAATTTGCATTGCGCGCGGTGTTAAACGAACGCAAACGCTAAATTACCGCTTTTACGAAGATAGGGCCCTAAATATCTGGTCGTGTCAGGAGAGCAGAGCGTAGTGAGCCAGGCACAGCCGGGGTGATGTGTGCTGTCTGCAGCACGCTACAAACAGCCAAGTGGTCTGACAGAGGAAGCCATTCTTACAAACTGGTACAAATGCTGTCCCAAAACAAATTTAAAAAGTATTTAAGCTATGCAAATCTTAGATGTTTACTAAGATAATTCTATATCTATTGAAACCTGAAATAATATTTGAGATAGCAGTAAACTCTGACTTGTGTGTGCGTTTTTTTTTACTTTCAAACAAACCAAACCAAACCAAACCAAACCAAACCAAACCAAACCAAACCAAACCAAACCAAAGACTTAATAAATCTTACATTGAACCAGAATAAGAGCGTAGAATGACTCTTGAGCCACTTCTTAACATGCAGTGGAATCCGTATTATAACCCGCTCCTAGCCGGTTGGCCTGCATGTTAAACAACAATTAGCCGGCCTACGCGCACTCCCGCGAGTCCGTATCATATTCATCTCGGTCCCCGGTGTAACATCCACATAATAGGAAAAGCGGTTGCTATTAAACACTGGCAGCTCATAATCCCGATCATGTCTGAGTGGGCGGCTGGTGGCACTTCACGTTCACTAGTTTATTAATTAATGAATCGTTCGGGCAATCGCTTATATCAACGAATTAAACGAGCAAACTCACGGTTTCCTCAAGTGCTGCAAACGGCTTTGAATTGTTTGGTAGAGCTAGGGATCCCAATGTAAAATAAATCACCCACAGTGATTGACGACGGTCCGACCACTATTTTGACTGGGCGGCTTTATGTAACAAGGGCTCATTTTTGGCATACTGCCACCCCTCGCGGTCAGAATGGACCCTCGAGTTAAAACGGCATGTTTTTGAATGGAGTTTGGTTAAAGATTTGCTAAAGCTGTTTTCGACGACTCACACGACAACTATTTGCCTTGTAGGGAATAACGTGCATGCTCCCGCACACCCTCCCCCCGCCCACTGGCAGAGAGAATACTGACCTTTTCCAGCTGTTTCTAAAAAAAGACCCCTCATGTTTAAAAAGGTAAAACCGGAAAATATCCTGCTAGCCGCTAGCCAGACATGATCCAGACTTCATGTTTAAAAGCCACTATACTATGTCATGCGAGCATGTGTTTAGTTTCTCCTGGTGAAATATGTTGTAATGTGTGATCCCCTATGGCAGCTCAGTCATATACTGTAGTGTGAAACCCACAACAACCTAAAAACTCCAGATTACAAGACATCAAGTTGTTTAGTGTGAGAAGAACACTGACTGACGACTGGCAACAGTCAGGAAGTGTGAGCCATCACGTTTTCTTTAATCTGGTGGAAGCATTTTTCAACCCAAGATGAAACGACACAGATATGATGGTTTATAGTGGGACTTTCCCTATACGCCTCATTCACTTCAATAGGACTGGCCCCAATGCAAAATTGGAACGCTGTGATGCACGCTGTGTCTTATCCTTCTTTTTAGGCTCCTTGTTGTGGGACAGGAAGTCAAGGGTCCAGAGCAGGAACTGGAGCAGCCCTGTGTGTGTGTGTGTGTGTGTGTGTGTGTGTGTGTGTTTGTGTGTGTGTGTGTGTGTGTGTGTGTGTGTGTGTGTGTGTGTGTGTGTGTGTGTGTGTGTGTGTGTGTGTGTGTGTGCGTGCGTGCGTGCGTGTGTGTGTGTGTGTGTGTGTGTGAAGCCTGTCTTTAACAGTGTGTCTTTGACACATCTTCACTGTGTCTTCACCAACTTTCCACACACTCTTACCCAACCTCCACCTCTGTTACCCAATCAGCCCACACTTTCGTCTTTTGCATAACCTTCACTTCACCATCACTTCCCCCCGTGCAAAATCACTGTGGGATCTGCTTCTTATTTACCAGCATACTGTAAACACATTATGAAGAAATAGTTGGTTAAAAAAGAAAATTAGCTCTAAAGTGCAGCCTGGTTAAGCTGGAATTGAACAATTTTGAGATCCTGCCACCTGATATGAGAAAAAAAGAGAAAGAGAAGAAACGCAACATGGTAACACATCAGACCCATTTATTATTTAGCAGTTCACAGGATTTGATGTTAGATCCAAATTAAAGGCAAAAGTATGCCTGGCTGGTGTCAAAATCAGCATGGTTTACGTTGATTAGGGATGGGCAAGAAGTAATTGAAGTAATTTATATACTCGAGTACTCTCTTATCATGACCGAGTAATCGGGTACTTGGGGGAGGGGGGGGGGGGGGGGCACGCACAGACGATTAATTTATATAGTCACTGCGATCTCGTTTGGCTGTGCCGCTGCAATGCATGTTTACCACAGCACAGAGGCATTACTCGAGTACTGACGTTACAAACGAGTACTTGTGTACCCGAGTACCCGAGTACTCCTCCACTGAGGAATTGGGAGAGAACATTTTTTAACAGATTGGAATTTCAGGAATTCAGTGAGATTCCATGTTTCAGTTTTTTTCCCCTCACCACGTAGTTTAGATTATACATAGTGTTATATAGGCCTATAGCTTATTAATAAGCGATCAAAGCTATCAATCAAAGGTCTATCCATTCATTCATTCATACATTCCTTTCATAAGGATAAGTGACATCACTGACAGTATGTTGCATGTAACTCCTCCTTTGTGTGTGTGTGTGTGTGTGTGTGTGTGTGTGTGTGTGTGTGTGTGTGTGTGTGTGTGTGTGATATCGTCAAATATTGCCACCTGCTTGCCGCCCAGGCACATGTACTGTAGCCTACTTAACTAACTTAACTTAACTAACTATACTGTCTGCACAAAGTCACGTTTGGTTAATTTTCTTTTTGGAGAGATCCTTTATTGCTTTGTTTGGGATGAGGGTTTACAGGCCCCTGGGCTCTTGTCATTTTGCAAAAGTGGCCCCTGGGCAAAGCAGTCGGTCCCTGAATTATGTTTGATTCCCTGTAATTTTAATATCATTTGTGGACTCAAAGCATCTAAATGTGCTCCCACCACATGTGTAAGTTCAAGGTGCATATAGGCTACTTTTTAAAAGGCTGATGGTGACTTGAGTCGTGACGAAGTGCGCATACGCATGATTAAGCCTGCGGTATCAAAATCTCACTCCAGCCAGGTAACCCTTTGCACTGTAGTCTACTGTGTATCCTGCGCTGCCATTTTGTCCTGTATGAGTGTATGCACTGTGTAGTCTTGTGTAGGCTACGGTATGAATGTATGCTGAGTGTATGCACTGTGTAGTCTTGTGTAGGCTACGGTATGAATGTATGCTGAGTGTATGCACTGTGTAGTCTTGTGTAGGCTACGGTATGAATGTATACTGAGTGTATGCAGTGTATAGTCTTGTGTAGGCTACGGTATGAATGTATGCTGAGTGTATGCACTGTGTAGTCTTGTGTAGGCTACGGTATGAATGTATACTGAGTGTATGCACTGTGTAGTCTTGTGTAGGCTACGGTATGAATGTATACTGAGTGTATGCACTGTGTAGTCTTGTGTAGGCTACGGTATGAATGTATGCTGAGTGTATGCACTGTGTAGTCTTGTGTAGGCTACGGTATGAATGTATACTGAGTGTATGCACTGTGTAGTCTTGTGTAGGCTACGGTATGAATGTATGCTGAGTGTATGCACTGTGTAGTCTTGTGTAGGCTACTGTATGAATGTATGCTGAGTGTATGCACTGTGTAGTCTTGTGGCTACGGTATGAATGTATACTGAGTGTATGCAGTGTATAGTCTTGTGTAGGCTACTGTGAGTGTATGCTCTGCACTGTCATTTTGTCCTGTCTGTGAGGTCCTGTGGCACTGTGGCACATGTCTTGTGAGTCGTGACTGCTGTTTTACTGACTGTTACCACTGAGTGCTATTCATTACATTACATTACATTACATGCTGTTTTACTGACTGTTACCACTGAGTGCTATTCACCTTATTCTTTGCCCATACAAGGACGCTTCTGCATGAGATCATTTTGTAATCGTCTTTCCGGTTTTGCACACAGAAATAGATTACGCCTACCCTAGTCATTTTTAGACTTGCCAAAAAGCTGTTTTCAAGCAAAAAAAACCCAAACTGTTTTAAAGTTTTAATATTTTTCGGGTGAGAACATAACATATATGTGACCAGTTTATCAGAATAACGCCTATTTGGAAATATTTAACGAGCAGCGAGGACTGGGAGCGCTGGCTGTGCTGACCAGTCGGACTATCTATCTGTCAAACCCTACTGTAGGCTACTGGCAGTGAGAAAACACTGTCGACGTGCTTTTGTAACTAACGTTAAATGCCGACCGGGTACAGCCATCGGCTCCTCGCAGCAGTAACGCTATGAACATGTAACTGAAGTTGGCCGCAGTGTAGCTTAATTCTGAATGTTGCCAAACTTCATTCATTATTATAGTGAGGTTTTGTTTTGAAATTGGCCGCCAACTAGAGCTGAACCGGAAGAACAAATACAATTGCATGTAATGCGGAAGATATAAAAAGTGGGCGTGGTGAATAAGGTGAATAGAGGTAATTTCAACATTACATCTCAGTTTTAGCTCCGTTGATCTTCTTGTCTATGTGCAGGCAGATACGTTTCAGAAGCAGTGTTACATTTTTCATGGATATTTGATGGCATTTCTGCTTCATTGGACAGTCACAGTATAGAGAGACTGGAAATATTGAAGAAAGAAGGGGATGACATGTGGCCAGACTCGTCTCGGACCCAGGAATCGAGCATAATTAAACAGTACATATCAAACTATTCACCAGAGAAGGTACTTCCATAGAACACACGTTTACTACACTGTGGGCTCTATCTTCCCAAAAGCGCTAATTTAGCGTTTACGCTCGTTTAACGCCGTGTATGCTATCGTCAGCAGCGCACAATTACTTTGCGCTAAGAGCTTTGAAAAGGACCTATTACACGCAAATACCTCTCTGCGCTGGGTGCGCTGCACGGAGATTACGGCTGCGCTCGCAGCGCAAAGAGGTATTTCATATTGCGCAGTGGAAAGTGGAATTTCCTTTGGATATGTCATTACGCACAGCCTTGCCACGCCAAGACATCAATTATGCTGCTAAAATTGGGTATTAGCAGATAATTCAGTGAGGCAATCAACTATAACTCACTGAGAAACTTTTATCACATCGCAAAGAGAGAAATGAATTGAGAAAACTTGTTGGACAATGGACATAGGCTATTTACCTTCATAAGCCGGAGGGTCGTTGGCACCACAGAGGATCTGTCAATAAGCTCTCTCTGTCCTCGCACGAGTGAGTACACTCTATTATGCATGGAGAGAATTACAGCATATTGCATGCCTCGCGCAAACAACCATTGCAAGACGGGAATCTGATTGGTTTTGATTGACGTAATGCCCAGCCTTGCCTGGCCACGCCTGTGAATGATTCGGGTAGTTAACACCTGCCGTGAACCTTTCCGCATCCCGGCCGAGAATTGCATCCCCAACATATTTCTGGGCTGTTTTAACTTAGAAATCAGGGAGGTCACGTCTACCAGACAATTATCACTTTTAAACAGTTACATTTCTGTATAAATGATTACAAGTATGCTCCTGTGAGGTGGGGATGCTTTTTTTTGCTGATTGGCGGGGGAGCAAAACTCGGCAGAACACCTGGCGGACGGCGCAAAGCGGAATGCTATCTTCCCTGCCTTAAGGCACGCGCAAACAGGTGCGCAAAGCGCTATTAGGGGATAGCGCCTGTCGGAAGATAGAGCCCTTTCACTTTTAGAACCCTATGTTGCCCAATTTTATTTTAGAAGGCTCTTAACTATTTAGACAGCTTTTTTTTTAATGGCTAATTAATGTAAAATAGCTCAGTTGTGTCTCTGCAAGACAACTTAGTGTATATTTATTGTACTTGGCAAATGAAGTGTTAATAGCTAGTTAGGGAACACCCAGTCCAATGAGGCGTAATGCTGCTGAGCTTTAATGAGGCGCATTTTATTTGAACATGCTCCTGTTTTATAACAAGGTTTCTCTTGTGGAAACTTCAGTCAGTTTGAATCCCAATGGTAGAACATTTAGGCGGGGAGACACTGGTGGTTGAAGTGCTGTTGAGCAAGGCACTTAACACGGAAAACATGCTACAGTGTCAAAGCCCTCACCGAATGCGCCGCGGGCTGCGCCGCAGCTGGCGAGATTGCCGGCGCAACTGGCTCCCCCCGAAAATGTGACTCGACGCAACTGATGTGAACACGCAAGTACAAAATAATGTTGATGGGGAGATAACAGGAGAGAGTGACAGCTATTACCAAGCACTACATTCTTTCCTTGGGCTAACTTAGTAATTTAAATCCTAGTGAAATCACACAATTTGTTAATTTTGCTGCGACCCCCTCGTCAAGCTGAGGTTGGAGTATACAGGTCTAGCAGCTGTCGGCAAGGCTCCAAGTCGCGGCTGACGTTGGAGCATGTTCCTCGCTTTAATTCCCAACTGATCCTGCAGCTGCTCAGTGGAAGACTCACACTCATATAGATTTGATTCCACAGTCACAGATGCATAATATATACATACTAAATGTCCTTGTGTTTATTTTTATTCATTCACATATTTTATAGCCCATACCCAGAGCAGAGATATAAGAGTTGCGTCAGCTCCATTCACTCAAATGGATTTTATTTTTATTTGATTTATTTTTTACCTCGCAATAGTTCCCGGAAGTAAGGTCCTGGATTATGCAGTGCTGTTGAGCTGCAGCAGAATGGACCGTTTGTGATGTACTTTGAAAGGATACGACGTTTAAAGAATCAAATGGTATATTATCAGCTTTATTTTATGCATCAAACGTACTTCCTGGAACTATTCCCCCTCACACACTATAGCTACATGAGTCACGCATTTTGTATTTCCGTTAGCACCACTCTCTCTTCTAAATCACTCTGCCCATACGCATATTTATATATATTTTAAATACAATATATTGTACAAACATTCCACTACAAACTGTATTCATACCAGTACTATTTTGCACTTTCTGGTTAGAAGCCAAACTGCATTTTAATGTATAAGTGGTACTCTGTAGTGAGAATAACGTTGAATCAAATCTAATCTATTGTTGACTAAGGGAAGCACACTATCAAGCCCCTTGAAGGTTTTATGGCACTTATATCTTTGCATGTGTTTGTAGGTTGTCATTTAATATTCATTAACATGCCAATAATACCAACCAACCAAGTGTCGAGCTGCCCTTGAGCAAGGCATTCGACCCCTGGCTTCCCATCGGCCACCAGCTGCACCATCCTGCTGCGACTAATGGGGATCCTAATAAACTAAACTAAACTAAACTAAACTAAACTAAACTAAACTAAACTAAACTAAACTAAACTAAACTAAACCAGTAGAAGACAGTGGATGAACTGGACAGCTCCCAGTGTGAATGTGTTGAACTGAATGAAGGTGAAGCAGGAAAAAAGAGCCAAACTCTCCCCTGGATGAATAAATGAGAATTAGAAAAACCAAAGCCAAACGTGTCAGTGTCGAGTTTCAATTCTCTCCCTCTCTCTCTCTCTCTCTCTCTCTCTCTCCCTCTCTCTCCCTCTCTCTCTCTCTCTCCTTCTCTTTCTCTCTCTCTCTGCTCGTGGGGCACGTGCAGCCGAGCAGGAAGGTGAAGTGAAAGTGTGTGAAAGTGTGAAACTTTCGCCGCTCTGTCAGACACACAGGAAGCCTGGAGAGAGACAGTGGCCTGCACAGAGGAAGTCAGATGGCTGTGTGTGTGTGTGTGCGTGTGTGTGTGTGTGTGTGTGTGTGTGTGTGTGCGCGTCCGTGCGTGCATGCGTGCATGTGTGTGTGTGTGTGTGTGTGTGTGACACCACAACATGACTAAGCACATAAAGACGTCAGTATATTCGGTGCTTTCGGTGTGTGTGTGTGTGTGTGTGTGTGTGTGTGTGCACGTACATGAGCACAGAAAATCAATTGGGTTTGTTTTTTGTTGCAATTTGTGAGAGGTTGATGCACATTTTTGGGGAACATGCCCAGGCTAATATGATGCTCAATAAAGTTGGGCTGTGCTTTTGCCTTTCCAATGCACAACAGTGCACATTTTGACAGGTTTCAGGGTTACAGACTTTCCATCATACTGTAACTTACAGTTTGATGGAAAACGTCAGTTATGTAGATGAGAAGATGAAATGAGATGAGATGAGTTTAGATTAGATGAAACCTCAGTGATCCCCGTGGGACTGGTGCTGCAGCAGCAACTTGTAAGAGGATACAGCAAATCAATTAATTATGAAGAATACATTCTTTATAATCTGCTTAGAGCAGATGGAGGCCGTACACACACACACACACACACACACACACACACACACACACACACGCAGTTGGCGATTTCAACACTACAACATGTTAAAGGCACACTATGCAGCATTCAGGGCCGTAGCTAGCTATGAGGACGGGGAGGGCGGGACCTCCCCTAATATTTCAGAGATTTTTTTAATATTTCAGAGATTATTATTTTTATTTTTTATTTTTTTTAGCCTTTATATAACCAGGTTTGTCCCATTGAGATCAAAGATCTCTTTTACAAGAGAGACCTGGCCAAGAAACAGCAGCAACACAAAGTTACAACAAACAAACACATAAACACATACAATTGAAAAACATTAAAATGATCAAATAAAACATTTGCATACAGACAGCCTGTTCTCAAGAGATTTTACCATAGCCTTAAAACCATTTAAGGTTACTAAGCTATTAAGTTTAAGATCAGACTGCAGACTGTTCCATGCGGTGGGTGCAGAGAACCTAAAAGCTTTCTTCCCCAATTCAGTTCGGACTTTGGGAACAGAAAATTGTAGAGTGTCCTGAGAACGAAGATTGTAAAAAAATAAAACAATCTGCATGGAAAACAGGAAAAGCATGAAAAACACGGGATCGCTTTTATTTTGAAACGAAAGGCAGGTCAGGCAGGAAGTCATCTGACGCCGCGTCCGCGGTAACTTGATTCTGAGAGAGCAGCAGCATGGTGGTGAGTGATGACTGTCTGTCTGCCTGGCGAGATGATTGAAGGTGAGCGAGCTGCGAGACAGTGAGCGAGTGAACGACAGACAGTGAGTGACACACACTGACAGATTTTTTAGCAACAACCAAGAAAGTAAGTGTCTAGTCTGTCTAAGTAATGTTACCTGTGTGACACGTTGGGATGCTACTGGCTAATCATGCATGATGCCAATTGCCAAGCTCCCGAAGTCAGGTATGCAGGTGGCTATATGCATGGTTTCAGTTTCATGACCCAATAAGTAACAAAAAGAGGTGGTGTAAAGTTAAAAACAACATAATATATTTTATTTTATTTTTCAATCGTTCCTATCAGGAATAAATAAATGTCCCTCTGTATGTTTTTTTTATTATCGATGATGACTTTGTGTGTTGTGTACGGCTTGGGTTGTGTACCTGTGTTTGTAGGTGTCATTTTGATATGAATTTGGCTAAAACAGTTTGTGTTTGTTAGTTACAATTATGTTGACAGGAGAGCTGAGCAGGTGGTGACATGAAAGAGAATATACTGAATAATGACATCACAACAGTATAATCCTAATGTTGATTTAAAATGATATATTACTCTAAATATGGGTTAAAAAGGGGAAAAAAAACGGGCGCCGCCGAATCCGCCTCCCCTTGCTGGACCTCCCCTATTTCGGAACCCTGGCTACGGCCCTGGCAGCGTTTGTTGGTTTGTTGGTTCCTGTTTGTAAACAAACCATTCAAAGTTGGCCCCTCCCCCGTGGCTCCACAAGCGCATGCGAGAGAGGGAGAGAGAGAGGTGCTTGAGCAAGCTCGAAACTGAATGAACAGCGAGAGCAGTGCTGGCGACAACAATGCGTGTTGACTAGTGATGTCATTCATGCACAAATTACATCACTGGTCGGCAACTTAACTCAAATCAACCCTCAATAATTGTCAAACTGAATGAATGTCTGCGAAACTGTCTACAGCTTTCAGATATGTGTGAGAATAAATCAGCATTGTTTTTCGGGGGAAGTTCTGCATTAAGCTTCAACATTGTTGCAGAATACGAAACTGTAAGATGTGTATTGACACAGGCAGAGGGCATATCACTGGCCTGTATAGAGCTCAGCAGTCACGTGACTTTTCGTGCCGTTTCCCGCCCCGGAAGTAAGTTCCCCATTCATTTTCTCCAGAGACATTTGGAGAAATCCTTATATAACGAGTTTTAAGGCTGGAACCAACCCGACCCGTGACCTACTGAATCCGATTCAGTTCAGAAGGTCACGAGTCGGCTAAATGTTGGGCAGGGGAAGTGAATTGGACCTGCATTGGGTACGGTATAGAAGGCCCGGTTCTGATAGGTAGGGTTCGCCACTGCTGAATCGTGAGTGACCATAAAATATTCGGTTTGAGCAAAAACAAAAAAGAACAAACCGGTTCTCCTTTAAACACCACTGTAATAATGTCACATTATAATGTCAGTTATGATGTTTTTGATGGCATTAGTATTTGTTTATCAGCAGGATTACGAAAAATCTACTGGCCTGATTTTCATGAAACTTGGTGGAAGGGCATGGGCCAAGGAAGAACCTGTTACATTTAGGATCTCACGAACAAGCGATGGCTCTCCCAGAGGCCTCTTTACATGGCTTCAGATCTCATGAGGGGATGAAGCTGTGGATATGCTGCTTGTGAACGCCACACCCTTCCAGCTGATGCCACATTTATTTGGATGAATATTTTTACTCCTCAAGTTGAAAAGAAACTGAAACTGCAACGACTTCTTAAGGTGGTGAGGCGTTTGAAGTGGTGGACTTGTTTCCGTGTCGCACGCTGTCTGCGTGTCACTTTCTACAGCTGAGAAATGCACATGGTAGCTTTCATGTCAGCTTCAAAGCTACGTTTTAACGAGGCCTCTGCTATTTATATAAAGTGCTCTTCAGATTGACCGTCACATGTATAAACTCCCACCCCCCCCACCCCCCCGCACACCGCTCTTTTCCATGCGTTACACCACAGAAATACGCCGTGTTAAGTAAGTGTGAGGTGACACATTTATTGGTCGTCAAAACGTCACTTTGTTTTGGCTGAGATTCAGTTTTTCAGGGGGAAGATTCACGTGCATAAGTAGCCTACATACACACACACAGGCACACACATATGCACACACACACACACACACACACACACACACACACACACACGGACAACAGATTATGGTTTGGACGCACTGACTCACCATTGGTCACATGCTGATGGTTCACAAAACACACACACACACACACACACACACACACGCGCGCGCGCATGCGTGCACACGCACACACACACACACACACACAAATCATAGAATGCACGCACATGCAGGGACAATAGGACTTATGTAATGACAGTTTTGCATGCATGTGTACGTGTGTGTACGGGTGTGTGTGTGTGTGTGTGTGTGTGTGTGTGTGTGCAGAGCTGATTAGTCCAGGATGCAGACAGACAGACTAATTGGCTGTGGCAACGATGGTCTAAAGCCGTCCTGAAGAAAAGAGACAGCATGTGCCGGGACAGGGGGGTGGCAAGTGTGTGTGTGTGTGTGTGTGAGTGTGTGTGTGTGTGTGTGTGGGGGGGGGGGCACGGGGTTAAGGGCTGGCGGTGGGCGTGTGTTTGTGGGATGGCGGGCTGGGTGTGTGTGTGTGTGTGTGTGTGTGTGTGTGGGATGGCGGGCTGGGGGTGTCCCATCTGTTGCGGTCGGTGTATCCGGTAAGAGAGGAGGAGTATAGAG
The DNA here is from genome assembly GCF_964638095.1 of Poromitra crassiceps. Taxonomy (NCBI): domain Eukaryota; kingdom Metazoa; phylum Chordata; class Actinopteri; order Beryciformes; family Melamphaidae; genus Poromitra; species Poromitra crassiceps. Next base: position 115,874,169 of record NC_139623.1, read on the forward strand.
GTGAAGAGGATTGTTGGTCGGTGTATCCGGTAAGAGAGGAGTAGAGGAGTGTTGGTCAGAAGCTCAAGCTACACACTCTCTCTCTCCCTTTCTCCCTCACCCTCTCTCTCTATATCCCCCGCTCTCTCAATCTCTCTCTCTCAATTCAATTCAAATTGTATTTAGTGGCTTTATTGCCAAAGCAAAGGTACTGTATCTCTCTCCCTCTCCCCCCCTTCTCTGTCCCCCTTATCTCTCTCCTTCTACAAGTATCTCTCTCTCCCTCTCCCCCCTCTCTCTCTCACACGCTCCCCCCCCCTCTCTCTCTCACTGTCTCTCTCTCCCTCCTAGTTTTGGGAAGCAGTATTTTTGTATTTCAAAGTACTCAAATTACAATACTTTCTAGAATAGACCAGAGTTATATTTCAATCATGAGAGACTAGTAGAAAGTTTAAGCTTTAATGATACAACAAATTAATTTTGGCGTATGACTCCATGATATGATGACGCTCTCCTGAGATGATGAGAGGGCGTCGTCAGTCAAGAATACGATAGGAAATCCCCCATAGGGAATTCTTCAATCAGGAGTCATGACGATGGTGGTGGTCAGGGGAGGAGGTGGGGCAAAAACTGCTTCAGGATGATGATCAGCAACTGAGAATGACACATGGGACATACACACCACATAGCAAACAGAGTACAAAACATGGACCCTGATATACTATGCTGATTAGGTGATTGGGATGAGCTGGAGAGGAATAGTTTGGGCTGATTGGTTATTGCCACATGTGTGGCAAACTGTGAATGGGTGAGGAGACCGCATCAGAGAAAGCGGGTGAGCCTAACAATGAATGGGTTATACAACCTACAGCCAGGCAAATACAGATCTGTTCAGCAGGGCTGATGCAGTCTCCCTGTAGCCTACCGGTGACATGATACCATCCAATTCCATGATCTTTATGTTGTAAACACATAACTTTCACAATAGTGAACAAGCACCCCTACTCGGCTCATTGAGGGCAGGTAGTTTTATAATTTGTAGACTACCTGCTGCACAGGCTAAATGATGCACATAAATATAGCCTACATTATGTAAAGTCATTGCATAAATGTGTTTTTATTGTAAAAGTATGTAGTAAGCCAAGTCTTGCTGTCACTCGTCTATATCACGTTGTATTTGCGATGGCTATACATTCCACCTGGATTACATATATGTTTCACATAGGGTTGTGTTTTGATTTTTATGTTTTATTTTGTCCAATATTGAAATGTTCTAGAATTGCATGTTATGTTAACATAAATATTATTTCTATCTACCACTCAGCCTATTTAGGCTGATTTGGTTGCTATTTCTTGTCGAAATGTATTAGCCTCAATGCATGCTGGGAGATTTCACATGTGTGGCTTTGGTAGGGGAGCCGGTGCAGTGAATATTTGTTTGGGCAGAATTATATCGTTTTCTCTCGCTACCTTTTCTTCTCCCCCACTGCACAGGTAGGGTGATGCAACAGCCTCTGAATGACAGGGGTTAGGGGTTGCACGAGAGAGGGAGTGAGAGAGAGCACAGTAATATCCCCGGCGCACTGAATAAGGCCTGGTTTTGAAAAGCGCTAAGTGCTAAATTAACGCCAGGGGGGAAGATAGCGTTAGGCCGGTATTATAGGGCCGAAACGCCCATTCTGGCCTATTCTGGCACTGCGCCACACCTCTTCGGCGTAAAGCGCATTTCAGGGCCTAAAACCATGATGCTATCTTCCCGAGCCTTTTGCGTTTAACGCCAGTTTTAGTGCCTAAGGCCAGTGGGAAGATAGGGGCCATGTCTTTGAACCTTGTTGAGACGGATGGAGCAACAAGAATAAAAGGCTACCCAGTCAATCTCAGCATATAATGTGTTTATCTTACTTCAAATGAAAGTTGATGTGTTCGTTGTGTTCAGTGATTTTCCTGAACATTTTTGCATGAAAAACTTACACTGGGTTGCACCAGCTCAAACCTAGTTTGAGCGTAACGTTTCAAAGTTTGAAGTTACATTTTAACCGTTGCACTAACTGAGATAGTTCCAACATAGGTGTAAAGCTGGTGTTCACACCAAGATATATATTTTTCTCTCTGTCGCTCGATTCAACCCTTTGGAATCGCTCTGTCGCTGTGTTTAAATCGCTCGTCAACAGGCACAAGAATTAACCGACATCTGGGGGCTATAACGTTACGCAATGTCATGATGTTTGTCCACTACGAGCCACCGTAGTTGTTTACAAGTTAAGCCTATCAGCGTGCTCCTAACGCAAGCTCTATACCGGTAGTACAGACTTCACTTCATGTCAGCTGTCAGCCTGTCAATGTGGTTTGTTGCCACACAATAAACCAGCGGTTTGTTCCAAGCCAGTGTGATCCTTGATTCACTCTCACTGATGCCAGCAAAATTTCGCTCGAGTTGGGATACTTCATCTCGGGCGACGAGCGAATTTTCGCTCTATCGCTCTGTCTCTGTCGCTCGGACGCCCAGCGATTTTTCTCCCGGGCGAATATACGCTCAATCATTCGTTTGCATTGGCTTTGTATGTAAACTCGATGCCAGCGAAAAACTTTAATAGGTCGGTGTGAACGCACCTTTAGTTACAACTTAAATCTTACACACCTAGAACTTAGGTCATGTAAGTCCTCTGTAGAATAGCTGCACAGTTTGCATCGCATTTGGCAACTTGGCATTGAACATTGTTTTGAAAGGTGGGATTGGAGGATATATATAACTCTAGCTAGCCGCTTACTCCGCTACTACGTAGCAAGGTGCACGAGACTTGTTTTTGCACTCACTTATTGAGCACGACAGGTTGTAGCCTACAAAATAACATTACATTAAAAACAGCAATAAACACAGTGATTGAAGTAGTGAAGTGATTGAAGCCTATACTTTATTTTCTGATACTATCACAATGTGGTAAATTACAATGCAGTCTATGAACCTAACATATAGCAATAACATTATCATTTGGTTAGTCTAGTGTCCCTGCCAGCCCGACTGTTTTCATTCTGCTTAATTTGACATCAGTAATAAACATCGTTTCCACCGTGCTTTTTACTGATTGGGCACAGAAAGTTAAAACGTAATTTTCTGCTACACTATTTTTGTTATTCAATTCAATTCAATTCAATTCAATTCAATTCAATTCAATTCAATTCAATTCAAACTTTATTTCAGACCCAGGGAGATCCATAATATAATAAAAAGAAAAACAATAAAAAAGGCAGTACAATAAATAGTAAGTGTTGATAACAGCACACAGGTTACCAAGATACTCAGGGTCTAGTATACAGACATTTTCGCCAGTGGTTCCACAGTCTGGAAAAGAACTTGCCCGAGCTGCGTTCATGATTGGTCAGTAAAGCAATGATGTCATTTACAGATTCAGATGCCCTGCACATAAATCTATACATTAAATTTCTGAGAACGGCAGAGCAAGTCAGTACCCCGATACTGACAAACATAATGCTTGCACTAGAGCTCCTCTGAACTTTTAGTAGCAGCCTCATGCAGTCATTATAAGCCACAGTAAGTTTTCTCATGCTGTTTTGTCTATAACGACACCACAGGTGAGCCGTATACAGGGGTGTACAGTATGCTTTAAAAAGTGAGATCTTCACAGAGATAGAGCACATTGAGAACTTGCGACACAGTATATTTGCTTGGGCATACAGCTTCCGTCGCTGCCTTAGGATGTCCTTATCATCAGAGAGGTCGTCTGAGATAACATGGCCCAGATATGTAATCTTATCACACTTGCTGAGCAAAGTGCCAGACAGGTAGAAGTCAGGGAAAATTGCCCGCCTGTCTTCTCTACTTCTAATGATCATGAGCTTGCTCTTTTTGGCGTTATAGATAATATCTGAGACAGCCCCGTACTGTGTGCAAATTTTCAAGAGCTGTTGGAGACCAGCACTAGAAGGGCTAAAGACGACCAGGTCATCAGCATACATAAGATGATTAATAACCAAGTCACTCACCCAACAGCCCGTACCTGATGTATTTAACAGCAAAGACAAATCATTCATATATAAATTAAACAAAATTGGTGACAATATTCCCCCCTGGCGGACGGAATTGGACACATGAAAGGGAGCCGATGTCACACTCCCCCATTTTACTCTCATTGTCTGTCGGGCATACCAGTATACTAAAATGCGTACTAAAAAACTGGGAACCCCACTTTTAGACAATTTAGAAAACAATTTCTCATGATTAACACGTTAGTGTGGACACTAGTTAAGATGTACCTTATGCATGGACTTTACACTAGATGTACCTCATGCATGGGCCATTCTAGGCTTTGCAATCAGGGGGTGCAAGAGAGCAATGCATAACCCACTAGGGTGGTCGGTCCCCAGGGAAGATTTTAAAATAAAATGCATCAATCTGGTGCATTTTGAGAGCAAAATGAAGAGTCGAGATCTATGAAGAACTACACACATCACATTAATATCCACTTTATATGCTGTGGCTTTACAATGATGAAAAAATGTCTCCTTATATATTCTGCATACATTGTTTTGTCAACCACTGGGCCGTGGCCCACTGGGCCTAGA
>NC_139623.1:115883728-115896228 GCF_964638095.1 Poromitra crassiceps
TCTGGTCTCCTTTTGTTTATTGACTGAAAGTTCTATTTTAGTTAGTGAAGCTACTATGATGTTTTAACCTGTGCTCATGTTTGCTTTGTAACCTGTAAATTGGTCATTAATTCAGTCTGACTGCTATGTGCCAAATAAAGTACTACTACTACTACTACTACTACTACCTATTCACTGATTCACTCATATACCAAAATCCATTTTAATTGAAAAATGTTGCTTCTTGTGTCAAATATTGATATGCGATTAAAATGCGATTAATTTAGATTAATTAATTACAAAGCCTCTAATTATATTGATATGCGATTAAAATGCGATTAATTTAGATTAATTAATTACAAAGCCTCTAATTAATTAGATTAATTGGTAACACTTTACAATTACTGTAGCACAAAAATGGGTAGTTATTGAGGAACTAGTCAGGAATGAAGCATTAGTTCATGAATAGTTAATGATTAGTTCATAGTTAATAGGTAGTTCCTTAATGGTAGTTACTTAAGAACTGACAATTAGTTACCATGTTAATGAACCAGTAAGTAATGATTACTTCCTTAACAATATTTTTTTTCTTTTTTTTTCTTTCGCTAGTTCATGAGTAGTTAATGGGTAGTGGCTTAATGACCCTTAATGGTAGTTCCTTAAATATCCTTAATGGTAATGACTTAAGAACATGTTAACGAACCGGGAAGTAATGATTACTTCCTTAAAACTATGTTTTTCCTGCTAGTTCATGAGTAGTTAATGGGTAGTTACTTAAGAACAGACAATTAGTTACCATATAGTTGTTACTAGGGAATTAATCATTAGTTCATGATTACTTCACCATTAGTTATTTGTGCCTCCTCAAGTAAAGCAGGCCATCATACTTAGTTGTTACTAGGGAATTCATCATTACTTCATGATTACTTTACTATTAGTTACCATGTTCTCAATTAATTTCCTTCTTTGCAATGTGATAAACATTTCTCAGTGAGTTATAGTTGATTGCCTCACTGAATTATCTGCTAATACCCAATTTTAGCAGCAGAATTTGATGTCCTGGCGTGGCAAGGCTGTGCGTAATGACATATCCAAAAGTAATTTTACTCTGCACTGTGCAGCGCTCCACGGAGATTATGGTGCGCTCAAGCGCAACAGGGTATTTAGCGCGTAAGAGGTGCTTTTAAATAATGTATTGGACTATATTTCAATAATGAAGACTACCTCCCCTAGCAACGCCTGATCAACCACCCCATTCATTGATTGCAGCCCTTTTATTCATCTCTCTCCCCTCTGCAGTTAACGCCCTGTTCAGGTCATATCACGCATTCATTGATATGTACGCCCCTTCATTTCTTGTCCATTCACAGTCTTCCACGCTGGCCTGCTGGCCAATCACTTAACTGTTACTGGAGAGTATATCAGATCCCATGTACCTACTGGTTGTAACTAACCTTGTCCTGTTACCCCTCAGTGCGGATCTCCGGCGATGCAGTTGTTTCGTCCCACCTCCTCCCCTGAACACCACCAATGTCATGACTCCTGAAGAATTCCCTTTCGGGGGGAATTCTCTATCCTATTAATCACTGACGTCCTCCTCACGTCTCAGGAGATACGTCATCATATCATGGAGTCATACGCCAAATCTAATTTGTTATTGTATCATTAAAGTTTATCGTACTCTCTTCGAGTCTCTCATGATTGAAAAGCTCTTAGCGCAAAGTAATTCCGTGCTGCTGACGATAGGATAATGCCATCTATCCCCACATTTTAGCGCTGAAACGCCTAGTTCGGCATGTGGCACGCCTATGTCCAGTACAATTACTGTATAACAGGCATGCGCTTGTCCACGCCCCCAATTTGCATTGCGCACGGCGTTAAATGAGCGCAAACGCTAAATTACCGCTTTTGCGAAGATAGGGCCCAGTGAGAGATAGAGAAAGAGAGAGGGAGCGAGAGAGAGATGGAGAGAGAGAGAAAGAGAGAGAGAGGGAGGGAGAGAGAGAGAGAAAGAGAGAGAGCAGATTAATAAATTAACATGAACAGAAATAAGAGAAAACTCAGACATTAAATATTCATCCACTGACACCCAGAGCTGCCGTGAAACTAAACGCCTTGGCCTCCTTCTCTAAACCTCTCTCTCTCTCCCATCTCTCTCTCTCTCTCTCTCTCTCTCTCTCTCTCTGTCTCTCTCTCTCTCTCTCTCTCTCTCTCTCTCTCTCTCTCTCTCTCTCTCTCTCTCTCTCTGACTCCCTCACTTGTCCTCTCCTTCTGAAACTCTCCCGGATCACACCATGGGTGTCTTTTGGTTCGAACCAGTGTAGAAAACTCGAGTTTGTTGTATTTTATTATTTGGTTCGTTTAGCTTGAAATTGGCCAATGACAAGAGAGCCAGGGCTTGTAAGCAGCTTGTTTATTGGACTCATCATGATTAACTTGTCTGTCACTTCTTCTGTGGTGTTTTCACCAGTTAAGAAGCCATGAAGTAGAAACAGCTTAATATGAGCATCATGGGCCCTTCATATGGGGTCGTGTTTACTGTGTCTTCAACATCAGACCCTCATGTCATGTGGTATTCATGACATGTTAAGTGGACATTTTCTGAAAGCTTTGCGTTCATGACTTGTGAGGTGTCTTGTGACGTTTAAAAAAAATGGCAGAGGCCATGGACATGCTGGAAAGTAAATATATTGTTTTATATATTATATAATATATTATTTTACCCGTATTGAGCATTTCAGTCACTAAGGGCTCTATCTTCCTGACGGCGGTAATTTTGCATTAGCGCCCGTTTTGTGCTGGAATAGCTTCACGTCATCTCGGCGCACATCTCCGTATAGGCGTGTTTATGCCCAAAAGCATTGTGAAAGTGTGGTCATGCCCATAAAACCACAGCGTCACGTCAGCAGCTTCCTCCTCACTCAGAGGGACTAGAGAGAGAGAGAGAAAGAGGGAGAGGCTGCTGCCCAAACGTCTGACTGTATGGACTGTAGGCCTATATTCCTTTTCGGGCTGTCTTCTCCGGCATCTCCGCTGCGGGCCTATACTGCATGCGTAATTGCGGAGCGTACTGAGCCGCGATGAGTGATGCTGCTCTATTTGAAGTTGAATTTCGTTCCACCAGCACACATTTTATTAATCAGCTATTTTCTATTAGTTTCTATTAATATATATACATCAAATCCCACCAATTTATCCCACCATTTTCCCCTTGGCGCACATAAAGACACATGCTTCTGTCACTGTCTGCTTGATGGCGAGAGAGGGACTTCACTGTAGGCTACTCGTGACAAAACCAGACATCGAATTTTCAACAGTTAACTTTTGCAGCTAGGTTACTGGCTATTACAAGGTGAGGCAGTATGCCCCGTGTCTCTCTCTCTCCCCCCGACGAGGGAAGTGGAGAGGGCTATTGCGGTGCTATTAAACGTATAATGGTTGGAAAAGATCATTTGCTTTTTATTTCCTCCTACCCTCTCCTACCTAAAGTAATCTAATGTTACACCACAGACCTGTATGGTCGGGAATGTAGCCTAATAAAACCATGACAAACAAATTCTCATTTTTAAATAAAGGTGTGTTTTTTCTGGAATGCAGGCTATAGTTGAAACTCAACGTGGCATTCCGAGGAGAGAAAAGTGTGTGCAGGCGCAAGGAGAGTGACATCCATGCCATGCGTAAATGTATCCAAGCAAGGATTTCCTGCACTGCACGATGTGGAGACTGTCTGCGCTCAGGCGTACGTCTGCGTTTGCGCCTGACCAGCTATTTCCTGGCGTTAAAATTGAGAGCACCCAAGGCACATTGCGCTGTAACGCCTATTTTGGAATGGGCAACTCCCAAACCTCTCTTTGCGCTCGGCACATACCGACGGTATCTTCCCCACAGCGCTAAATGACACTTGCGCGAGACACATGATAGGGTAGATGCCCACCGACATGCCTGGGCCACGCCTACACCTGTGTCATCACAGCGCAAAACTGGACGGTGGAGGCAGACGATAGCTTAGACGCTGGGAAGATAGCAATAAGAGGCGCGCAAACGCAGCACAAAGGCAGCGCAAACGATAGCGCCGTACAACGATAGGGCCCTTAATGTCTGAGGAACATGTTGATATTCCCAATTTGCATTTCCTGCATTAATGTAGTTAGTCGCTTGCTAGCTAGCATTAGCCTTGGTGGCTTCTCAACTGTGACGACTTGAATGCCAAGCATGTCCTGTAACCTATACTACAGTCTTGTAAACATGAGTTTACGACTTCCAAATCAGTCCACACGTCACTTTGTCCTGCTTGGCTTTCTGTCTCCCTCTACCCATAATTCCTTGTGTTTTGTGTTTTTCCCCATAGTTGGTTTGAATAATGAACCGCAGCTAACATTCTCTTGTTAGAGGACTTAGGCATGCTTTGATATTTTTCCTTGCAGCGCTTGATTGGACAAACACACTGTCACTCTCTCGGCCGTCTACCGTGTATGCAGACACTGGCAGGCAGAGTCAGCACTAGCTACTTTCCTTGGGAAAGAGTTAGCAACACTGCTTCAAATGACCATTAGTGCAAGCACATCAGCAGATTCAACATGACTAAAACTAGACTAAAATAGTTACGGTTTCTTTGAGTAAGATTCGACTAAAATACTATTTTAATCGACTAAACCTGACTAAATAGAAACAGGATGAGGTTGACTAAATGAAGTTCTAACGTAAATTCAGTCAGGAAGACTATAATCTGCACTTTACACTTCGTCAGTTCACTTATTTCTCCACCCCTTCAAATCTGCTCACATGCTCAAAATAGCCTGTCAACTTGTGGGCTTCAATTGAATAATCAGCTGGTCTCTATTATCCAATAGCATAGCGTCACATCACCTCTCACCCCACACACCTCCATTGTAAGCCTATCACATTGCTTTTCACCCCTCATCGTAAGCCTATCACATGGCTGTTAGTCCTAATAAATATGCTTGTTTCTATCCATTAAGCCTCTCAACCTTGCTGCTGACCCTCCACCTCCCCTTCTCCACCCAGTCTTCACAGACTCATCAGATTCTTCAGTCTGAAGAGTCTCATCAGCTTCAGAAGGAGAGGCTTAACCATCACCACCACCAGTATCTAGACTCTACAGGGGGATCTACCTGGCTGCTGCTCATGGCTGATGCAGCTCTATCTCAATATCTCCCTGTGGTGTCTAAGCGCCAAAGACTATTAACAATACCTCATTCTCATAATATTTTCTGCAATTCATCATTCATTCACTATTGTAATAAATATTATTTTATTCATTCTCTGGTATCTAGTCTCTCCTGATTGAAATATTGTCGCTGTCGCGGCGAAAACTTGAATCTCCAAAACGGCAACTTTTCAGGAAGTAAAAAAAGAAAAGAAAAAGAAAAAAGAAAGAAAATTGTGCTCTTAACATCCTGAACACTACGTCGTCAAAGTTGACACATCTTCATTTTCCGCTGGATGTGTCATTACATTATCTTACCTGAATAAGCTCAAATGATGTTGTTTATGTTATCAGACCGAGTTGGAGGCACTCTCTACCGGCCGAGCAGCCACGCAAGCCCGTCTCCCCTCTGGAGGCATGCGCCGCTGAAGCTCCGGTGGCGGGAGGGCACAGAGCATGAGCAGCGGACTTCCCACTTCCCCTTGGCCAAGAGAGGGGCTCTGTCATGGGGATGAGAAGAATCACTAACGTTATGTTAACGTTATTCTCGTCAGAAACCACGATTTGCATAGTTTAAACAAGTTTGCCTAGGGATAACTTGAAAACATTTTATTGATCTATTTATGTGAGAGGAAGCCAGGATTAAACAAAATGATATCAGAAATACACTGCCTGTCTTCCCGTCATAGGTGTAGTGCCCGTAGAACGCGGGGGAATGGCGTTCCCATACTTCTCCAAGGGGTATTTTGTGTGTGGCACTGTGTGTGTGCATGTGGAGCCACCTTAACTATATTTAAGGTGGGCTGAATGATTCTCACGGCATCAACTCGTGGCTTGAAGGAAGAAGGAAACATTCCACCTTAACTAGCTGGCTAGTTAAGGTGGAAATGTCGGCTGCCGTGCCAAATGATGATCAATGCCTTGTGCAACTTGTCAAGTCAAGTCAAGTTTATTTGTATAGCACATTTCATACACAGAGGCAATTCAAATTGCTTCACATAAAATGGTTGACAGGAAAATAAAAGAATAAAAGAAGAGAATAAAATGGACATTTAAAAGCATCACAACAAAACTTTAAAAAAGAGTATAAAAAGTGCATTAAGCAACAGGCGCAGCAGTTGCAAAAAGAGCTAAAAACTTAAAGAGGACTCATTGGGTTTGCATAATAGAAATAAATCAATTTATCTATATTTAGTCCCCCGACATACTATATAAGAAGCATGACTACACACACATAAAACTCAGGTCTGTACGGTGTCCTCTTTTAAACTCCCCTTACGCGTGCGTCCCTCCTGACGCATCACCTCACCCTCTTGTGAGTATATCCGTATTACGGAACCATCCCCCAGACCTGCAGCTTTTAGCAGTAATTGCAATCATCTATGTTTTAAAACCAATTGTATAATAGTGATTGAGAAACAGCAGTTAAAAGCGACGGTAAACATAAAAGTCTTTAGTCTATTTTTAAAAGTAAGTAAAGTTGGGGCAGATCTGAGGTCTTCAGGCAATTTGTTCCAGCTAGCAGAAGCATAGTGGGTAAATGCGGCCTTCCCATGATTTGATTTGATCCTAGGGACAGTTAATAAGCTGGACCCTGCTCACCTAAGAGGTCTAGATGGTTCGTAGCGTGGGAGCAATTCAGCTATGTATTTTGGGCCTAGGCCATTAAGTGATTTATAGACTAATAACAGTATTTTAAAATCTATTCTATGACACACTGGCAACCAGTGTAAGGACTTAAGAACTGGAGTGATATGATCAGCTTTCTTAGTCTTCGTTAGAACTCTAGCAGCAGCATTCTGAATGAGCTGAAGTTGCCTAAGTTCTTTTTTGGAGAGACCAGAGAAAAGGCTATTGCAGTAGTCTAACCTACTATAGATGAAGGCGTGAATTAGTTTTTCTAGATCCTGTCTGGACATGTATCCCCTAATTCTTGCTATATTTTTAAGATGATAAAAAGCAGATTTTCTAATTGACTTAATGTGGGAGTTAAAGTTGAGATCGGAATCAATAATAACTCCAAGATTTTTGACTTGATCCTTAGGCTTCAGGGATAGAGACTCAAGGCGTACAGTGATTTTAAGCCTTTGTTCTTTGGGGCCAAACACGATCACCTCAGTTTTGTCTTTGTTTAGCTGTAGGAAATTCTGGCACATCCAGTTATTTATTTGATCAATGCACTGGCACAATGATTCTATGGGGGCATAGTCAGCTGGGGAAAGAGTTATATACAACTGAGTGTCGTCTGCATAGTTATGATAGGCTACTTTGTTTTTTTGCATAATTAGGCCTAGAGGGAGCATATAAAGGTTGAAGAGAACGGGCCCCATAATGGATCCTTGAGGCACCCCACAAGTCATCCTAGTTAGGTCAGATGTGTAATTGCCAATGGAGACGAAGTACTTCCTGTCTTGAAGATAGGACTTGAACCACTGGAGGACCGTACCCAATAGCCCAACCCAGTTTTCCAGTCTGTCCAATAAAATTGAGTGGTCAACAGTGTCAAATGCAGCGCTAAGATCCAGTAGCACTAGAATCGAATTTTTGCCTGAGTCTGTGTTCATTCTGATGTCATTTATGACTTTAGTAAGCGCGGTTTCAGTGCTGTGATGGGGGCGAAAGCCTGATTGGAGTTTATCTAGGAGATCATTTGAGGTTAGGAATCTATTGAGTTGTAGGTAAACAACCTTTTCAATTATTTTGGCTATAAAGGGGAGATTAGATATTGGTCTGTAGTTACTGATTACCGATGCATCAAGGCTACGCTTTTTTAGTAGGGGTTTAATAACTGCAGTTGTCAGGGACTCAGGAAAAGTGCCGGTCACAAGGGATCTATTAACTATTTGCAATAGGTCCGACGACAGACAGTTATAAACGCTTTTAAAAAAGCTTGTTGGAAGGGTATCAAGACAGCACGAAGATGATTTAAGGCCTTGCACAGTTTCCTCTAAGATGTTGTGGTCGATAACGCTGAACTGGGACAAATTTATCGAACTAGGGATCTGCGGTATAGGATGATGTCACAGCATTTCTTGGTGTGGAGCCACTAATAGCCTGCCTGATAGATAGCACAGATAGCACTACACCTGTGCTTCCTGTGTGTCTTTTCCAGGTATAGTGTGCTGCCTGGGGGGGTTCAGACGGAGGTAGGGGAGGAGCTTCGAGGTTTGAGTGACAGATTGAGGGCGAATGGTGTTATGAGAATTATGCACAAGATCGTTTTAATGCTTTTACATTGGTTGAATTTTGTAAAACCCACACAGAGACGTGAAGGGTGACCAGTGGCATTGATTCATGACAAAAAATAAAAATGTGTAAAAGATGGATATTTGAGGTCCCGCCCCGACAACGACAATATCGTCGCTGTTGTGCCAGGACCTCGAATCTCCCTTTTTCACTTTTTTACTCCTTACATACCGGGAGCGTTTTTTCCCCCGTGTGATTAATTCTGATGTCAATAGAGAGGCAAAGTGAACGTCACTTCTTGCTTCAGCACTGAGATTTTCTTCTGCCATTTATTTTCCCATAGACATTTCGTAAAAGTCTTATACAAATAATTTTACTTGGTCAAACCAAACGGTCCAGCTATATTTAGAATTGGGAGAGACCATGCATAGAACATTTCACTCGGACCAAAACTTCAAAAAACAACATCGAAACATATGTCTTTAAATCCACAATTTTCTTTTACGTTTTGGTCCGGGTGAAATGTTATGCGGTCTCTCCTGTTTCTAAATATATCTGAATTGTTTGGTTTGAAGTAAAACTATTTTTATAAGCATTTTACGAAATGTCTATGGGAAAATGAATGGCGGATGGAAATCTCTGGTACAGTGCTGAGGCAGGAAGTGACATTCCACTTTGGCTCCCTACAATATTTTTCAAACCTATATCAGTCAATGCAACCTTGCATACCAACACCGAAGTTTCGCTGAGCATTATTGCGGTGTTTATTTTTTCGGACCACGGTCGATTTTTCAGAAATTCACATCTGTTGCTGTGATTGACATGTTGGTCAAAATTCGCATAGCAATTTCGGGCTGTATATTTGCATCGCTCTTGCATGGTATGTAACAGCCTTAACACAAAAAACAAACAAACAATCAAATTAACACTAGTTTAGGCATTGGGTGGTCTTAGCGTTAGGTGTAGCCATTGGGTAGGTGGTCTTAGCTTTAGGTGTAGCCATTGGGTAGGTGGTCTTAGGGTTACGTTTAGGCATTGGGTAGGTGGTCTTTGGTCTTAGGGTTAAGTTCAGGCATTGGGTAGGTGGGCTTAGGGTTAAGTTTAGGCATTCACTAGGTGGTCTTAGGGTTAGGTTTAGGCATTGGGTAGGTGGTCTTAGGGTTAAGTTTAGGCATTGGGTAGGTGGTCTTAGTGTTAAGTTTAGACATTAGGTAGGTGGTCTTAGGGTTAAGTTTAGGCATTGGGTAGGTGGTCTTAGGGTTAAGTTTAGACATTCAGTAGGTGGTCTTAGGGTTAGGTTTAGGCATTGGGTACGTGGTCTTAGGGTTAGGTTTAGGCATTGGGTAGGTGGTCTTAGGGTTAAGTTTATGCATTGGGTAGGTGGTCTTAGGGTTAAGTTTAGGCATTGGGTAGGTGGTCTTAGGGTTAAGTTTAGACATTCAGTAGGTGGTCTTAGGGTTAGGTTTAGGCATTGGGTATGTGGTCTTAGGGTTAGGTTTAGGCATTCACTAGGTGGTCTTAGGGTTAAGTTTAGGCATTCAGTAGGTGGTCTTAGGGTTAGGTTTAGACATTGGGTATGTGGTCTTAGGGTTAGGTTTAGGCATTCAGTAGGTGGTCTTAGGGTTAAGTTTAAGCATTGGGTACGTGGTCTTAGGGTCAGGTTTAGGCATTCATTGAGTGGTTTTAGGGTTAAGTTTAGGCATTCAGGAGGTGGTCTTAGAGTTAAGTTTAGGCATTCAGGGTTAGGGTTTGGGTAGGTGGTCTTAGGGTTAGGTTTAGGCATTCAGTAAGTGGTCATAGGGTTAACCCAACCCAAAACCGAGGAGAGAGAGCATCCGCTCTTCCCAACTTGTTCTGGATGACGAGTCTGATGGCGTACTTTTTTTTTCTTCTTCTATATTTTATTTTAGATTTTTCATAACAATAACAAGACAAAGAAACATGCTCAGACACATACATATACACACACAAACAAACCAACAAAACAAAAAACATAAGGTACATAGCTACCAGCCGCATAATGTGCTTATGTGCTCATGAGAAATGTGCCTGAGATCCCAGGCAAGGGGTCCATGAGAGACCAGTCAGGCGAGTCATCCGTCACCTATAACCTCATCAAGGTAGGCCAGGAACAGGTCCAAAATGGTGGAAAACTTTTTAAGTGAATTCGTCCTGAGGAACCTAAGTCTCTCCATCCTTATAACAGAGGTCATGTCTGCCAACCACAATTGGAAAGAAGGTGAAGAGGAGGACTTCCATTCCAAAAAAAAAGTTTTTTGTCAACAATTGTCCCCTGTGTCAGAGACTACTGCACAGCTGTAGGGAAGTTCAGAGAGGACTCCGAGCAGCCGAAGATGGCGAGTTCTGCCTCCGGCTGCAGGGTTATTTTGTAGGCCTTTATTTTGGCCCAAAATTCTGTTAGTGAAGGGCAGAACCAGAAGGCATGGGACAGAGTGCCCTCCGAGACCTGACACCTGTCACACAGTGGCGAGACAGAGGGGAAGATCCTGTGCAATTTATGCTTGGAATAGTGAAGACGGTGAGTGACTTTAAATTGAATCAGCTGGTGTCTGCTATTAACTGAGCAGAGCTGTACCACAGACAGACTCCTTTCCCACATAACGTCAGACAAATCAATACCAAGTTCCCCCTGCCACGCTTCTCTAATCCTCTCAGTTGAGGCCATGGTGCAGTTGTCAAACAGACATACAAACCTAGAGACAAGATGCCTGGAGTGAGGAGGGCTCAGCAGTACATCGAAAAAAGCATGTTCGTTTGGGAGCACTTCAAAAGTATGAATCTTTGATCGAACATGACTTCTGATTTGCAGGAATCTGAACCAGTTTGTGCCGGGCAACTCAAACTTTCTCTTCAATAGATCAAAGGATGCAAAATGCCCATCTACTGTATGTATAGGTCTTTGATGGAAATTAGCCCCTTCTCACTCCAGGCATGGTAGTTTTTGTTTGACCATGGAGGTAAAAAAAGAGTGATTGAAACAAATTGGAGAGTGGACAGAAACGACTCAAAACACTCCTAACTTGGTTCAAAATTCTTTTTGGGAGTTTTTCACCACAAAGCTTAAATTTGGTAAAGTCCCAGTCCCAGTCATCTTAGAAAACAACATGGCTGGCAGGGAGGAGTTGGCAATAGAGCTCGCCTCCATTCTCAGCCACAGGGGGGCCCCAAGAGTTAAACTGCCAGGAGTGCCCCGCAAACTCTTTTCCACCTTCTCTACCCTACTAAATCCTCCTCCCCCACCCCCCCCTTCCTCCCTCTCTGCCGACGACTTCTCATCATTCTTCATTAAAAAAGTAGCTGACATCAGTTCTTCCTTCCCCCCTCCAGTCATTCATACCACTCCTTGTTCTGACCCAAACCCACTGCCTCCTACTTCCGTTATCTCTTCCTTCTCTCCTCTCTCACCGGTAGAAATCCTTAAAATCATAACATCAAATCGTGCCACCTCCTGCCCCCTAGATCCCATCCCTTCCCCTCTCCTCCAGTCCATCTCCCCTGACATTTCTCTTTTTCTCACTTCCCTTATCAACTCCTCCCTGTCCTCTGGTGTCTTTCCCCCTGCCCTAAAATCAGCTATAATAAAACTACTCCTTAAGAAACCATCCCTCGATCCCACCGTCATTAATAATTACCGTCCCGTCTCCCTCCTGTCTTTTATTTCAAAAACTCTTGAAAGAACTGTATCTAGTCAACTCTCTTCCCACCTCACCTGAAATAATCTTTCCGACCCCCATCAATCTGGCTTCAAACCGGCACATTCCACAGAAACCGCCCTCCTCTCTGTCACCGAAGCCCTTCACTCCGCCAAATCTTCATCACTTTCTTCAGTACTCATCCTTCTCGATCTCTCCGCAGCATTCGATACAGTCAACCATCAAATCCTCCTATCCACCCTCTCCGACCTGGGAATCACTGGCACTGCACTATCCTGGTTTTCCTCCTACCTGTCTGACCGCACATTCCAAGTCCTCTGGCGGGAAACTCTTTCACAGCCCTGCACTCTCACCACCGGTGTCCCCCAAGGTTCAGTCTTAGGTCCATTTCTCTTCCTTCTTTACATGCACTCCCTTGGCCATATAATTTCATCCCACGGTTTCACCTATCACTCCTACGCCGATGACACCCAGCTTTACATTTCATTTCCCCC
>NC_139623.1:115903728-115971228 GCF_964638095.1 Poromitra crassiceps
TGGTCACACGCTCAGAACTGCCACAGTTGGATTTGTCCCTATCCAGCGTCCCCCTGCAGTCTCCTCCAAGCCACACCCCCAAACGCTTTGTTTGCCCAGAGGGGAATTGGGACGTCACGAGCTTCCTCACGCATACTGCGCGGGTCTCTCTCACACAAGCTACCTGCACCATTTTGTCTATAGCCACAAAATTAACACTTCTAGCTGGAGCGACGCCAACTGTACGTGATCCAGCAACTGCAGAGGTGCATTCGGTAAGTCTAGGCATTTTGAGATGTCCTCTTTAGCGTAGTACCGTTAAGTTAACGATAACTCGCAACCTAGCGTGCTGGTCCACAGACGCTAATCTGATTGGCCGCCGGGAGCCTGGGGGCTCTCCCTCAGCGGCCAATGGGAACTGTTAGTTCTGAATATATTATAGAAACAGGCCATTCTTGGGAAGCGACGAGATGAGGAAGTGAGAACTCCGTCACAACAAACGGGGTTGCTATATTTTCGACAGATTAATCCAGAATCATGTTTTATGGACCAGAGACACACGTTTTAAGAGGTTACAGCTGCACGAATTGGGACCTTTAAATGTCTCTATCGAGCCTCTGAGAGAAAATCTAAGTTTCTCTATAGTTTAATATTATATAGAACTTCCTTGATCCATCGGTCGTGAGTCGAGGGAGAAGTGTGCTTCCATTCAAACAGAATGAAGCGTCTGGCCAATAAGGTTGTGAAGGGCAGGGCTCGCTGCTCCGTGTCAGGGGGAATCAAATCAAATCAAATCATTACTTTCATACTGTACATAAAATGCAATTCAAAGTGCTTAACAGTAAAAATAATTAGAGTAAAAGACAATAAAACAATACAAACAATACAACAAAGTAATTAAATTACATTAAAGTAGTGCATAGAAAAAGCAAATTAAAATTAGAAGGAGAAGGAAGTCATGGGAATGCGAGACTAAAAATATGTGTTTTAAGTTTACTTTTAAAAGTGTGTTCAGTTTGTGATGCCCTCAGATGCTCTGGCAGGCTATTACTCTCCGTACTCCTTAGTCCTCACCCAGGGAACAACTAACAGGCCAGTGTCAGAGGATCTGAGGGGTCTAGGGGGAACATAGGGGTCTAGGGGGAACATATCCGAGAGGTACTCAGGTGCAAGGCCGTTGAGTGATTTAAAAACCAATAGAAGAATCTTAAAATCTATTCTGAATTTGACTGGTAGCCAGTGAAGGGACCTCAGGACAGGGGAAATGTGTGCTATCCTCCTGGTCTTAGTCAGTACATGTGCAGCAGCATTCTGAATAATTTGAAGCTTGTTCATGGCTTTCTTAGGAAGACCAGAGAATAACCCCGAAGATGGCACACTCTTAGAATTAGGAGAGCCTCAAGGAACTTTGGAGATACTCAAGGATCCTTGTTTGCTTGGGGCTATGTAGGCTATGTTTTAAATTCTTAGAATCCTGGGCGCCATGTTGAAATGACAAGCTGGGTTGAAAATGATTACAGCCCATCTGAGCAGACAAAGAAATGTCAAGAACTTTGTTTGCTTGCTAGCTAACAACAAAGTCAACCTTAGTAGTAGTCTAGGTAGCACAGGGTAACAACATCAAGTAGCTCACGTTAGCAATGCAGTCAGACAATGACGACAATGTACCATTCTTTATTCACTCAGAGGCTATAGCTTTTTCTAGTATATTCCAGCTATTTTAACTCTCTCCTTGAAGCTATTTGGCATGATAAAACAAAAAAAATTGCTCTGTTGCAATGTGTATTTTATAATATATTTTATAATTGTTCTATTTGTTTTCTATTTCTAGTTATTTATAATTATTACATTCCCAGTGAAGTTTACTGTTTCATTGCATTGATGTAATTTTGGGCAATAAAGTTTATTGATAAGCTGTAAAATATCCTCCCATTACATATTAGGGCTGGGTATTGGCAAGGACGTCACGATACGATACGTATCACGATACTAGTGATGGGAATTTACGGCTCTTTGAAGGGAGCCGGATCTTATGGCTCCGTTCCTTTCCGAGAGCCGTTTCTTTCTTAGGGGGCCGGGCAATAGGCTACTGTTTATCTGCGAAATCACTAGGATAATGATACGGTAAGATTTGGATCAGATTTGTTCTTAGACCCACCACTATTTCATGTTGCATCTGTGGACTGCAGCAGCATTAAATTAGGCTACTACTCATACAGTAGTTCCAGACCTAATGTCAATTATCTGCATTGTAAACATTACACAAGGTGACACCATATCGATCGGCTTAGTCAGTGAATTTACTTCTATGAAATGTGTCATGTAAATAAAGTTGGCATTCCTTGAATGCAATTCATGCAACACTTTTGATATTAAGCTGAGTCCGCCCACCATGCGCCGGTAGCAATTAACGAGTGCACCTATCCTCCCTGCTCAGCGGACTAGCAGAAGGAGGGACGTCTACCCTGTGTGTGTGGTGGGGAGCGGCAGGCAGTGAAATTTGGGCACAACATTAAATGAACGGCTCTCAAGTAGGACTCGGTTCCCTTCGTTCATAGCAAAGAGCCGTTCAATAGACTCGGATGGTTCGCGAACGTCACATCACTACACGATACATGGGTCACGATACGATTGTATCACGATATATTGCAATACTCATAATTTAATGAACATTTAAAAATAGAGCTGAAAATACAACTCGCTGTGTACCACCCAGGTAGTACATTGTACATTCACAGCATAAAAAAAAATATATATATATATATATATATATATATATATCCCCTATCTCTCAGTGTCACATTTACCATCTTTGCCCAATCATTGTCTATGGAGCAGTCTTCATACATGATGACATCACAAGATTGAGTACTGTTCATATTTGCTAATGCTTTTTGGACTGTCATGGACTTGTATGAATTGTTAAAGTTTAATCTTTCTATAACGTAGCCATTACATTCACTGAAGCTCTCCATAAATGTTTTTGGATTGTCAGAATGGACAGACTGGAGTGGAGATTAGAGTCATGTAGAGGATGCAACCAGTCTCAGGAGTCACCAGGAAAAGATGTGAGCTGAGTGCCTCAAGAAACACCCCAATATGTCCATTCTTAAAGATAAGATGGTCCGTACAAGGGTAGAGCGGGCAGACTATCTGGGAAAACATTCCACTTCGGAGGCACTTGGGGAGTATCCTGCACTCCGATTTCCTACAGTAGTAAGTCAGATTATTCCCTTTTCATGCTCTGACCTCATCTTACATCACCTGTAAATTAAAATGCATCTAACTTGTGTGTGTGTGTGTGTGTGTGTGTGTGTGTGTGTGTGTGTGTGTGTGTGTGTGTGTGTACAGCTCCTCAAAGAATCACAAGATCTGCTGGATGTTGACATCGACAGGAGCATCATGACGGGAATTGGCCAAGTGGCAAAGAAAGTGATGGATGAATGTCAGCGTCGAGCAGCTGGACTGGAGCTCTTCTCCATGTATGAAGAGGTCAAGGAGAGATGCACAGAGGAGTCACACAGAGGTAATATTAATACATATCAATGATAATGGAAGCAATTGCATGAGCAATTCCTGGCTACAATCTCTGTAACTGTGTTTGGATGCATTTAAATTATGTTCTTTTTGCTAGCATGACATTTTTATGTTTGCCTTTTTATTTATCTTTCCAACACAAGGCCTGCAAATGATCCTGCCAATGCTACTCCTCCCACATCTATTCAAAGAGGACCCCAATGCCCTCTACATGATCAACAAGGTATGCCTTAATAGTTACAATAACACATGGGTGTGACCCATGGCCCGACTTGACCCCCCCCCCTCCCCCCTTGTCACTTTAAACAATCGCAAAAATGTATAGTTGCAGTCCTTAACATTTAGGACTGCACTTTCAAATTTGCTCATTGGTGACAGTTTTCTATAGCTTTATTTTCTACTATTGATGTGATTGCCATACTGCATGCATTCCTCGTCTGATTACTTACTGTGGCAATAGAGAGCCAAAGTTAATGTCACTTCCTGCTTTTCTCCCTGTACCAGTGTGGGAAAAATATGAATGGTGGTGAACAGAGAGATACGTTGGTAACCCTTTATTTTACAGGTACCCTAGTTACATATGAACTATTTGTAATTACACATGAACACCAAATGTAATTACACAGTAATTACCAATAGTTATAAATGATGTTCATATGTAGTTACATTGTAACAGACCTGTAAAATGGAGTGAGTCTGTTCAACTGTAGTTCATATGTAGTTACATTGTAACGGACCTGTAAAATGGAGTGAGTCTGTTCAACTGTAGTTCATATGTAGTTACATTGTAATGGACCTGTAAAATGGAGTGAGTCTGTTCAACTGTAGTTCATATGTAGTTACATGGTAACAGACCTGTAAAGTGGAGTGAATCTATTCAACTGTAGTTCATATGTAGTTACATTTTAACGGACCTGTAAAGTGGAGTGAGTCTATTCAACTGTAGTTCATATGTAGTTACATGGTACCGGACCTGTAAAGTGGAGTGAGTCTATTTAACTGTAGTTCATATGTAGTTACATGGTACCGGACCTGTAAAGTGGAGTGAGTCTATTCAACTGTAGTTCATATGTAGTTACATGGTACCGGACCTGTAAAGTGGAGTGAGTCTATTTAACTGTAGTTCATATGTAGTTACATGGCACCGGACCTGTAAAGAAGCTCTGGCCTGGGACAGAGATTGCTAAAACCCAGTGGTGGATTTGAACCACTGAACTTCAGATTCCAAAGCAGGCGGTTTTAACCACTCAGCCACGAGGGCTTTACAACTTTCTTAGTGGAGTTTGGGAGGATAACTGTATGTCAGTCAGATGTAGTTGTCACTTCCTAGCTTTGTTATTATAAGCATAGACTTGGGGGAAAATGTTGATACTTTGTTAGTTGTAGCTTGAAAGACAGGCAATATTGATTAATGTGAATGCATTTCTGCAGTGTGACTGTGCCAGCCTCCCCCCCCCATGAGCTGTAAATGGCTCATGGGACTATTTACACCACAATTCAGAAATTTATTAGAATGTACTTTTTTATTTAAAATCTTTAAATATAACTAAATGTTTCTAGAGCACAGTGCATACAATTTATTTTGCAAATAGGGGGGAGTTCCCCCCTTATGCGGATTAGGGGATTTATAGACTTGGGGGGGGGGGGGGGGGTGGTATAGACTTTGGGGAGAGATGATCCGGGGGTCTGGTGACCAAAGGGGTCTTTGAGGGGCTTCGACTGGGTCCCCAACAAATTGAGAAATTGGGAAATTGATGGGGAAATGACTCATTTACAATAAGCTAACAATTAGAATGTAGAAGAATGGCTATTTTGATTATAGTTTCACTGTTACCTCTATACCTACAATACTTTTATTAGAATTTTTGTATGGGAATTCTGGACAAAATCATACCTACAACTAAATAAAGTATCAATATTTCCCCCCAAGTCTCTGTGTATAATAACAAAGCTATGAAGTGACAGCAACTACATCTGACTGACATACAGTTATCCTCTTAAACTCCACCTTGAAATTTGGAAAGCCCTGGTGGCTGAGTGGTTAAAGCCGCCTGCTTTGCAATCAGAAGTTCAGTGGTTCAAATCCACCACTGGGTTTTAGCAATCTCTGTCCCAGCTGGGAGCTTCTTTACAGGTCCGTTACAATGTAACTACATATGACCTACAGTTGAAAAGACTCACTCCACTTTACAGGTCCGGTACCATGTAACTACATATGAACTACAGTTGAACAGACTCACTCCATTTTACAGGTCTGTTACAATGTAACTACATATGAACGTAATTTAGAACTATTGGTAATTACTGTGTAATTACATTTGGTGTTCATGTGTAATTACAAATAGTTCATATGTAACTAGGGTACCTGTAAAATAAAAGGTTACCGATACGTTACTTTTTGATCCCGTTTGAATTGTGCCACGGGGTACACATGTTAAATTGTGTCAATTTAAAAGATAATTATGCATGTCAAGAAAGTCAGTTGAGAGACAGTTGACGGCCGGAGAGACGGCAACCGGTACGGGATGGGATTAGCACCCCATCTTGGCTCTCTCGTGAGGGAGAAATCCACAAACGCTACGGATTAGCCTCCTGAAAATCTGCGCAAGATCGGCGCGGCCTGGGGTCCTTCAGGCTAGAGCGAGGTGCTCGACGCAGGTAAATGACGTGCAGCGCACAGGCCCTCTTGAAGCGTCCTTGAGGTATCCTCTCAGCCTCTGGATTGCCTTTGCCCCGGGAGGGTCTGGTGAGACGAAGGAGGAGCACGGCCAGGAGTAACCCACAGAGCCTAGATCCTCCATGCACCGAAGGGCCAATACTGCGGCGTAGCACTAGCTCTATTGCAGCGGATTGGGTTCTCTTTTACCCCTCCCGCGGGCAACGTTGCAGACAGAGTAGTAAGGCTGATCCGTAGCGGCTTCTGGGACGTGAGTCGGGGTCTTAATTGGCCTCGGCTGGGTCTACTGGGCGAGGGTGTATGATGTTGACAGACCCGAAACACCTTACGACCCCAGATAACATCACTGATGACACGTCCTAGCGCATGCGGCAGTAGTGTATTTGAGAATGTAGTTTGTCCTGAAACTGAAACATAACGTTTAGTTTTGTCAATCAACTACATCTCGTGTCGCACATTATAGAGACAGTCTCTGGGAACGCCCATACAGGCTCTAAGAACGCTCACAATAGACGCTGGGTTAGCCTGGGGGCGGGGTCAGGGTGGGGTAAATTCCCCCATTCTATCCATTCAGCAAAGTTAGAATTTAGCTGATAGCCCACTAAGCCCAGCCCAGGCAGACACGATCGGGGATTTAACCACCGCAGTAAACGCACATCTGAACAGACGTCTTGTGTTCTGCTCTAGAACCCCCAAACATGTAGTTTAGAGCCGCAGCACCGTCTTTTGGTGAGTCAGCCCGTGAGATCGCGGTTTTACCCCACTCGCGCGCCAGCTGTTTAACATTTTGTAGGCGTTCCCAGAGACATGCGGACTGTCTCTATACGTCACACCATCAACAACAATGGACTGGCGGGAGAGACGTCACTTACACGACTGTTTGTGCATAGTCTTTGTGATTTACAAGTTATAGTGCCACAGTTTTACCACAAACTGCGACTTTCTTGACTTGCAGAGTTATCTTTTACATTGACTCCCGTGGCACAATTCAAAGAGGATCAAAAAGGTAGCGTATCGCTCCGTTCACCGCAATTTTTATTTTTCACACGCTGGTACAGGGAGAAAAGCAGGAAGTGACGTTCACTTTAGCTCTCTATTAAAGTGAATCTTGAATCTTGGGTTATTGTCAATTGGCCAGAACACTGTCCAGGTAATTCTCAGCAATGTCATATAACATTTAGAATGTTGTTGTTTTTGTCTGCCCTAGAATCCTGAGGTCCCAACGCCTGTCCTAATCATCACAGGAAACCCCTTTGAGGCAGCTGCTTTTGGCGTGTGCCTTGATAACACGGAGCTCTTCGTCAATCCGGTCGATGACATCACCTTGGGGCTGGGGACCTTGATGTCTACGTATTTTGTTTTTAACATACAGTACCACCAGAGGGCAAAAAACACTCTTACTTTCATTGAAAAGTATCTAATGTCAAATACACCTGAAGGAAAGATCTCGCCCACTGTCATCAAGATGGCCAACTACTTGTTTTCTTAAGCAGTCTACATCTGCTGTAGAGCTCGGTACCCAATACTTTTAAGGTATCAACCGAAATAACCCAGTACCAAGTAGTATAGAAACTTCTCCACTCAAAACATAGCATGTGACCCTTTTTGTATAGACCTTATTCGATTGACGTAACTCACGTACGGGCACGCCCACTGCCGCCATGTTGTTGACATAGCGCAGCCGCTTTAAGTGACAGCCTATGTAAGAGCAGAGTTTATAGGAAGCTAGCCGCCGTTAGCGTTACCTGTATTCCAATTGTGTTCGGATGGTGACCTGCGTTACACATGGCTGTAGTAATGACAGCAATAAAGTCCCCGTGGTTTGTTTCTATCTCTACTGTCCTCAGACGTGAAGCGAGCGAAACGGAGGATACGTCAGCAGCACAGGAGATGTGTGGATAGTTAGGAGAGACAGGTGAAACTTTCTGACAGCTCCTCACAGCAAAGTCTGTTCACCTCGTTTTTTCTTTTGTTTATTATTACAGGCATTAACGGCAGCATACAAACAACAACTCTTGTGTCAACAACTCTCAACAATTCTATACAGAATGTGTCTGTATACAGATCTAGAAAATAATTGCTATTTCTTTGGTTTTGCTGACAATCATTGCAAGTGTTCTTTGATTTAATGTGACATCCAGTCTTGTATTTGTGTTGATCTGTAATTATCAGTCTGTGTCATGTAATGTATATTTAAGATGTGTTTTTGTGTGAATTATATTTACTCAAATTATATGTGCTACATATATCACTTCCAATGTTCTTGCATGTTATGAATGTTGCTTTGTTATATATTTGTATTTATTTATTGTTTTTATATATATATATATATACATATCCACATACTGTATATATATATATATACATACTGTATATATATACATACATACTGTGTGTATATATATATATATATATATATACATTGTGTGTGTGTGTGTGTGTGTGTGTGTGTGTGTGTGTGTGTGTGTGTGTGTGTGTATATATATATATATATATATATAATTATATTATTTGTAATATATTTTTTACTGTTTGTGAATGGACTTGTGAATTGTATTAATATTTTATAGATAAACTTGTTTCAATGCATTGTTAAATAAAATGCCTGTGAGAAAACATTTTCATTGTCAATCATTTTAACAAGAATAGAAATTATTTTAAAGAGTTCCAATTTGAACCCCAAACCCCACAAAAAGGTTCCTTGAGGAACCTCCACAGTGGCAATGGTGAGGAACCCCAAAAGGTTCCTCGAGGCTCTTCTACTTCTAAGAGTGCAGATAAAGGGGTTGGGATCAATCACCACATCATACGCCCGACTGATGCTATCAAAAACATTTGACCAAAAAGTTCTTAAGTTTGGACACGACCAGAACGTGTGGATGTGATTCGCAGGGGATTGTTTGCACCGATTGCAAGCATCACAGACATTACGATATATTCTGGCCACCCTGGCATTAGTACAGTGAATTCTACATGTAGAATCTTACATTGAATCAGTCCATCGCGGGTGCAGATGGGGAAGGAGTGTACCAGATCTAAAATATGGTCCCACTGTTCATCAGGTATAGGTCTCCCCATTCCAAATTATTAATGCCATTAAATAGGAATAGGTCTCTTTATAAAAAAAAATAATAATAAAAATGACAGCCAATTAATAGATTATGGTGATTTGATCATCTATCGCCAATCTCTAATGACCACGATTGGACGATATGAAAATAGGGACGATTGAGCAGCCCTACACACACTGCTTATGGCAGTCCATCGATATCGATGATGACTTCATATCTCCCAGGGGTATAGAGGTATTTAGCGCTTGGTGCGCTCATGCCACCTCATGTGGCTGTGAAGACCTATTCGCGATCCACACACTTTTCCACAAGTGGGGCAGGTAAGTGTGGTATCTGGCTGATGGGCTGTACTTGTTGTGCGTGCATGTCGTTGTGATCGTTTCTCTGCACGTCTCAGTGATATATTCTCCTCAAGGTGAGAGGTGCCTGAAAGGCAGGAGGAGCGCCAGGTGTTTCGGTCTGCTGCGGCCCTTTCCAGGTTTGAAGGTGTTATGTTGCATCTCTTCAGGAGCTCCTTCATGTGGTCCTTGTAGCGCCTTTTCTGACCGCCAGCAGACCTCTGGCCGGATTGTAGTTGGCCATAGAGGGTTTGTCGTGGCAGACGAGTTGCGGGCATGCGGATCACATGACCTAGCCAGCGGAGCTGTCTGCGTGCCAGAATCACCTCTATGCTGGATAGGTTGGTGCGTTCATAAATCTCAGCATAGGGGATGCGGTGTTCCCACGTGATGCCAAGGATTCTTCGCAGACAACAGATGTGAAATGCCTCCAGAGATGGAACGTGCCGTCTGTATGGTGTCCAGGCTTCAGAGCCATACAGTAGTGTGGATACACATACTGCCTGGTATACTGCTGCCTTGGTTGTTACTTTCAGGTTTTTGTTGACGAAAACCCTTTTTCTTAGGCGGCCGAACGCAGCAGAGGCAAGGCTGATGCGGGTTTGTATGTCCTCATCGATGTTACAGCTGTCCGAGAGGATACTGCCGAGGTATTTGAAATGTGGCACAGTTTCCAGAGGGATGGTGTCAATGTAGAAGACAGGTGAGATGGTCTGGGGAGAACTTTGTTGGTTGATTATTTGGGTCTTTTTTATGTTGATTTGTAGGCCAACAGCTCTGTAAGTGGCAGCTATCACATTTAGGGCATGTTGGAGGGACTCAGGAGAGTGGGCAATCACAGTGCAGTCGTCTGCATACTGAAGCTCACAGATTTGGAGAGCAGTGGTTTTGGTGAATGCCTGGAGGCGCCGGATATTGAATAGGCTTCCATCCAGACGGAATTTGATGCTGACTCCATCTGTGCTTTGTAGTTGTTTATGGGAGAGGAGAGTGACTGCTGTGAGGAAGATGTTAAAGAAGATGGGGGCTAAGACACAGCCTTGTTTTACTCCTACTTTGACGTCGAAAGGGTCGGACTGTTGTCCGCTTATTCGAACATGGGCTTGCATGCCATCATGAAATTGTTTTACGATGGAGAGAAATTTGGGTGGGACCCCGAATCGACTAAGAAGGTCCCAGAGTAGCTCTCGATTAACTGTGTCGAAAGCCTTCGACAAGTCGATGAAAGCCATATACAGGTCTTGCTTGTGTTCTCTGCACTTCTCCTGAATTTGTCTGGCGACAAAGATCATGTCTGTGG
Source organism: Poromitra crassiceps (assembly GCF_964638095.1). Classification (NCBI taxonomy): domain Eukaryota; kingdom Metazoa; phylum Chordata; class Actinopteri; order Beryciformes; family Melamphaidae; genus Poromitra; species Poromitra crassiceps. The sequence continues at coordinate 115,914,631 of NC_139623.1, forward strand.
TGCTACGGTCCTTTCGAAACCCACATTGGGTTTCTGGCAAGATGTTTTCTGCGACAAACACACACACTTCTCAAAGTGTGACGTGTGTGTGTGTGTGTGTGTGTGTGTGTGTGTGTGTGTGTGTGTGTGTGTGTGTGCGCGTGCGTGCGTGCGCGTGCGTGTGTGTAGAATGTGTGTGTAGAATGATCGAAACATTTCCATTGAAGTCTCAATTGTGAGAGCGTCTTGCTCCCGTAACTTGACATTTCATAATTGAGGGCGGGATCAATCAAACGTGTAAACCAATGGAGTTTCAGTTTGGTAGACATAGTTTTATTATTATTAGTTGGAATTTGCACCTGCTGGTACACGGTGATGTTACTATTAAAGGCCGGCTTTACTGATTTTCAACCAGATTTGTGTCATTACAATGTCAGTGATTAGATAAGCAGCCTTTACCTCCCCTCACTAAACCCTCCTGGCTGATCTCCCTTATCATTCACATTGTTAGTACACCGCTCTGACGCGTTTTACATCACGACCGCATCAGAGCGGTGTACCACACATGCGGAAGAGTTGCAGATTTAAACAACAGCTCTTGTGTGGGTGTGCCGCCATGGTCCTGCCTCTAGGGGTCCTCCACGCCCCTCCACAGCTCCAAAACCAAAACACTAGTCAGCCATCTTTTTCCACCGCATAGCCTGCTACGCTAGCTAACGTTAGCTCCCCTAGCTCCTTGCAAAGAACCATGGCTGAAGGAAATATTTCTGGTGAAATTGAAGAGTTTGATATGGATGAAGACGATTTACAAAGTGTGCTAATAAACTCTGACATTCAGGGCTACTTAACGCCATATGAGCCAGACTACAGTGCAGAGGAATTGCGCCATATGGAAGGAGAGGCAATTGAACAGGCCGCCGGAGACGAACCAGAGGCCGGGGCCCCGAGGCTCGCCGTGCGGGGACAAATTCTGCATCATGCCGCTGCTGATGGATCGCTCTGCTACAGCGAGAGGCCAATTTCTTCTTGAAGAAGTCGCTGAATATACAGAGGAACGAGGCCAAGGCCAGCAGCATCGAGTAAGTAATAGCAGAACGTGTAACAATACATTACTATACTGTTTTGGTCTTAGAAGAGTGAATAAATTAAATAATTATGTGATGATGTTTTTCATAGCGATACGATACGTGTAACAATACGTAACTATACTGTTTTGGTGTTAGAAGAGTGGCGCCTGGGAATAAATTAAATAATTATGTGATGATGTTTTTCATAGCGATACAATGATACGTGTAACAATACATTACTATACTGTTTTGGAGTTAGAGTGGCATCTGGGAATGAATTAAATAATTATGTGATTATGTTTTTCATAGCGATACAATGATACGTGTAACAATACGTTACTATACTGTTTTGGAGTTATAGTGGCATCTGGGAATGAATGAAATAATTATGTGATTATGTTTTTCATAGCGATACAACGATACGTGTAACAATAACAATACGTTACTATACTGTTTTGGTGTTAGAAGAGTGGCATCTGGGAATGAATTAAATAATTATGTGATTATGTTTTTCATAGCGATACAATGATACATGTAACAATACGTTACTATACTGTTTTGGAGTTATAGTGGCATCTGGGAATGAATGAAATAATTATGTGATTATGTTTTTCATAGCGATACAACGATACGTGTAACAATAACAATACGTTACTATACTAAAACCATCCAGAGACTTCAGTATGTCCAAAACTGTGCCGCCCGGATTCTCACAAAAACACGCAAGTCAGAGCACATCACCCCCGGTTCCCCCAGTTAACCACCGCATCACCTACAAACTTCTCCTGTTAACATACAAGGCCATTCATCATACTGCTCCAACCTACCTCCAAGATCTAGTCACCCCTCAATCCTCACTCCGGACACTCCGATCATGCAGCTCCAACCTCCTTTCTGTCCCTACGACCAAACTCACAAGCATGGGTGACCGTGTCTTCTCCTCACTGGGCCCCCGGCTGTGGAATCAGCTCCCAGGACCACTCAGGGCTACAGACTGTTTTGACATTTTTAAATCAAAACTCAAAACCCACTTATTTATTTTAGCTTTCCCCTAGGGTCCTCCCTCTCTCTTTACATGTGTTATGTTTTTATGTTTTTATCCTTTTATCTTTTTATTCTTTTAGTAGCTGTTAATTTATATTTTTTTATTTTTCCCTGTTTGATTGCTTGATTGTTTTTATCATGCATCTGTAAAGCACCTTGTGAAGTCCTTGGATTTTAAAGTGTGCTATATAAATTGAATTTATTATTATTATTATTATACTGTTTTGGTGTCTGTGTAATGTTACTCCTATAGCTTGCAGTAGATTATGATGATAACCGATCGTTTTTTGCATCCTACTATTTAGTAGAACATTTGTATGTAACGTCAAATGTTACACTGAAAATAGGCGTGCCGTTCGTTCTAATGTTTTTTCTGTTTGTTTTTGTTTTTTTGCTGACAGTGTCGCCTGATAGCCTATTCTACACGGCGAGAGAGGGAAGCATCATCCTATTGTTTTGCCAGCGTGTGCAGTGCAGGCGATCCATGTACCCTTCACCTGATTGATTGATTGACCTGATTGGCTTCCAGCAAACAATCCATGACACAGAAGAACTATTTGAACTCCTAGAATTAGTCATACATTTTTCATTATCTGTAGGCTACATCTTGGACAATGCAGATTAGAACTCTTTGAACTACCGGTATGCTTTTTGAACATCCATTTGTCATTGTACATAGTGTTTACATATTGTCAGAACTTGTATTACAATTTCAAATATATGTTGCTTGTAGTTTGGTTATTTGCCACTATGGGGTTGTAAAAGCTGCAGCCAGGTTGATATTTACATTACATGTATATGCAGTAGATTAGAGGTCTTTGAGCAGTTATTGCTGGCATCTATTCATTCTGCACCTGCATCAATACTTACTACTGTGTTAACCAAAGAAACGCGAACTTTTTACTGTTGTAAAAACAAAGTATAAACACATGGGATGCAGAGCTGTTGATTTTCACACCAACCTATAAAATGTCTTCATTACATAAATTTGTAATAGAAATCCTACTGCATTTGCTAAGACAGTGGTTTTCAAACTTTTCATGTCAAGGACCCCTAAACGGTGGCAAATTAGACCATTGACCCTCATTTGATAAGATTATGTCCGAGAGCACCCCATCTGATAAGATTTTTGCTTTAGATCTTTTATTACAGAAAGTGTATGAAACCCATGACCAAAATAGCCACATTCTGTCATTGTGTTACTTATGGATTGAATTCACATCTGAATGAAAACATATTTGAATGATTTCAAATCCTTGACTTGCTGTGGTAAGTGATGGAAAAAAAAAATATCTATATATATAACTTTATAATTAACGAATTGAAATTGACGATATATGCCAAGTCCTGGAAAGTGAAAATGTAGACAGCGAGGGGAGGCTGGCCAGCGATGATGGTGAAAAGACAAGACAGGTAAAATCAAGCATTTTAAAACGAAATCAAAATGAATAAAAATATACATTGCAGCTATCGACATAGAGCTGTAGATTTTTATTGCAAGCCGTCTTCCCTCAGTCTTTTCCGACTCTGAGCTGTCTCCGTGGCTAGAAAAGAACGTTGATAGTCCTCTTTGAAATGACTACTGCAAACTCGCAGGGCCCAGTCCCAGCTAATAGAGCCCTATGCTAATGCTAGCTACCTAGGCTAGCCGTAGCGCTCAATCTTTTGGGAAACAATGCGAAATAAACGCTTTGCCCGTTTCCTCTGCTTCTCTCCTCTTCTTCGCCATGCACGAGCTAACTACACATTTAATCCTTGCCATTATCGTTTGATGAACAAACAAAGTAAAGTTGAGTAGTAGCAAGATTGCGTGAATAATGTTTTTTAGCCAGCGCCCCCAGGGCCTTCTTCTTCTTCTTCTTCTTCTTCTTCTTCTTCTTCTTCTTCTTCTTCTTCTTCTTCTATTGTTTTATGGCGGTTGGTAATCAGCTTTTTGTGCATTACCGCCACCTACAGGAGTTTGCCCCTAGGGCCTGCGGGCTGGGCGTGGACTGGAAAACCATGAGCCCAGTGCATTGTGGGAAGTGGAGGATTTCTGCCTCCCGCAAGCTGACTCCAGAGAGATAAATAGTCTTTGTTCAGACATGCCCTGCAGTGTGTGTGTGTGTGTGTGTGTGTGTGTGTGTGTGTGTGTGTGTGTGTGTGGCATGTGTGTGTGTGTGTGTGTGTGTGTGTGTGTGTGTGTGGCATGATGTGCTGTGTCAGGACAGATTTACAGGAGGTTTGGCCTTGGGGTGGTGATGTGAGTGTGTGCGTGCGTGCATGCATGTGTGTGTGTGTGTGTGTGTGTGTGTGTGTGTGTGTGCGTGTGTGTGTGTGTGTGTGCATGCGTGTGGGTGTGTGTGTGTGTGTGTGCGTGTGCGTGCGTGTGCCGTGTGTGTGAGTGTGTGCGTGTTGGGGGGGGGGGGGTGGATGGTTCAGAGCAGGTGTGTGTGTGGCCCTCTTCACAGCTAGGTGAAAAGTTCTGTTATCTTCTCCTCAAAAGGGAAAGTTAGCGTGGCGCTGGAAGCACGCCGCACGCCGCTCGCTGGCCTTCAGGCTGATAGTCAGAACGTGTCTGGAGCCAAGATGGCCGCTCTGCCTGTTCCTGTCTGTCTGCATGTTAACTGCTGTTGTTTCAAAGCCTTCAACGGAGCTGATTGAATGTGAGCTCTTTAACTGTGATCGCTTTCCTTCACTGTACGTATTTGCATTTATTTGCACAGTTTTATATTATGTACATTCCCTTTATTCTATACCATAGTCTGGACGAATACTAAATTCTGATTGGCTGCAGGGTGTCCATTTATTCGTACTATATAGCCTGCTAAGTAGTTCCAGTCAAACTGTCTGCCGCTTGTCTTTTGTTGCCTTTCCTACATGTTTTCCTTGGCACTGTTCCACCAGCTGCTGCTGTGGCCCCTGAATTTCTCCCAGGCCATAAAGTGCTATCTTTATCATCATTATCATTATCTTATCTTATAGAAAGTTCATAGGAAAATCTGCAACACTAAAGATGGCAGCTCAGACAAAGAAACCGACCAATTATTGATGCTCATTTGTTTGCAAATCATCATGAAAACACACCAATCAGAATTTAGAAACTAATAGACTTTCAGGTTTACCCGGCAGCTGCAGAACTTTGTGATTTACAAAGATCCATGCAAGTTGGGGGCGACATGAAGCATCTGCCAGCAACAGTCATTACTGTAACAGTTGAAATAACACAAAAACACAAGATTCTCAGATAGAAGGATCTCATGCCATAAGAGAGAGAGCAGCAGATCATGTCGATAATAATAATAATAATAATAACAGCAGCGAGTACAATTTAAAGTGTCAGTATTCACAAGCGACCACAGGCATCATCAGTCAATTAGTCAGCAATAAAGCATTTAAAATAATCTCATGAGATAAGATGTTTTTCATGTCTTTTGCCGTCAGTTGATCAGATGGTTCTGTTTATTTATGACCTTCCTACTTGGGCCTATACCACGAAGCAAGATTAGTGGCTTAGCGAGGTAACTTCAGGTTTAACCCTGGGTTTGCCATGCTACGACGCTAGTTCACTTTTTACCGAGATATATTTCCATAGCAACTTATGCTTCACAGTTAACCTGGTCGACAGCAGGTTAAGTTGCAAGGATAAGATTAAACCTTAAAAGGCACCGCCCACGAACCAATGAGCTTCCTGGAAAAGGAGAGAAGAGTCTTTTGCGACCGCCAAGACCCATTTAATCATATAGTTTCCAAAGCGCACCGTGTGTTCGGTGGCGAAATCAAGCAAGCTGAATAACTTACGCATTTAGACAATCTGCAATTTATTTTGCCAGCCCTCCTTTCTGTGATTATTATGTGCAGCAGTGTTGCCTGCTATCACTAAATCACCTGCGCACTAAGGTGCTCTGTGTGCAACGCAGCTGCTATTTTTATAGGCTATTTTTTAATTAAATTAAAACTACGCCCGCATAGTGTTGATTCAGAGCCTATATTTCTAACGTTAAATCTATGATCTAAATAGGCCTACGGATTTGGGAAATTTAGAGAGAGTTTACACTACTCACTCGTGGTGCTCGTTCCACCATTGTGGTGCAAGGGACGAGAAGAGTCGCAATCAGGATGAGCGACTTTTTTTAGAGGAATATTAAGAGGTTCTCTTTCTTGGTCACTTAGCTCTTCGTGTTTGCACGATTTGCATAAGGGGAAGGGAGAGAATTGGAGTGTGAGGTAGCTGTGATGACCCAGTCACTAAGGAGGAGTCCGATAGCAATCAGGCTGGTGGGGTGTTCAGGGTACTGAGATGACCTGGTTACATTTTTGGTGAATGTGGGTCCAGTCGCCTTGGGGCTGAACTAGACTAGTTTGGTCCCTTCAGCCAGGGGCTGCTGTTGAAGGGCGTCTCCAATCGTGAGATTGTGACCTTGGAGTGCGTCCATTATCTCAATGTCCACGTCATGCCTGTCGGGGTTGAGATAATGGAGGACAGTGTCATCGATGTGTACTGTGGCCCCTCGGGGGACTGTGTGGTCGCGTGCACATAGGTCTTATCCTCTCGTACTATGCTGGTTAGAGTCTGTAAGGCATGGAGGTTGAGTCTGAGTTACTGGCAGTAGGGCTCTATGTAGCCTAGGTTAGTGGTTAGTGCATACTGGCGGAGTGAGTGGGCATGCACCTATCCTGGCTACCCTACTAAGTCTCGTTCACTACCTCTGTGGTGGGGCTTACCCCCCCCCCCCCCCCCCCCCCCCTTTGGAGGTGTGTACGAGCTGTTAACTGACACTCCCAGTGGCTGCCGCATCAGCGCTGGGTCAGGTGCATGCGTCGGGTTCTGCACCAGAGTGTCGGTTGAACGATTGTCCAACTTAAAGGAAGGAGTGCCACGCATCGTCAAGTTTTGTTCTCTGTGCTCACTCAAGTTTTGTTCTCTGTTTTGTTCTCTGTTCTCTATGCCCCGTTTTCCTCGTTTTCAGGTTGCAGTTCAAACTGATGAACGTTTCTGTTGATGCTAATCAAACCCAAGTTGTCAGGGTGACTTACACATCATATTTAAAGCTGGAAATAATGTGGTGTAAAATAACCGGAATTCTCCTTTAAGCTTGTGTTGTAGCCTACTGTACATTACCTTCCCTGTACCTTTTAAGCTCTTGTTGTTGTGCTTGCTGGTACAGTAGGCAAGCACAATCCTTGGAATCTCTCATACTTATCCTTTATTTCTTTAATATTGTGCTTGCTGGAATCTATCATACTTCTCTTTATTATTGTGCTTGCTGATAGGCAAGCACAATAATAGGGGGCGCTATAGAAACATTAAGTACCTGTATCTCACAAACCATAAGAGCGACTGTCCCCAAATTGGGTACATAGGTTCATAGAGTACTCTTCTACTCTGGCCTAAAAAATTACACCGATTGACCTCATGGTGGCGCTATAGCTGCCCTCTTTACGTTTTGGTTCATAAGTTTGGAACCGTAGCTTCTACTATCAAAATTCTTTCTACCCTGGTTTCCTTCACTCCTCCCACTTGTACTCACATAGGCCCGCCAATTTCCCGCCCACAACTACTTATAACACCCTAACAACAATCTACAAACGCCCCCTATAGCGATCAGCCGGAAACACCTTAGCATCCAGTTAATACGATAAAAAAACAAACAAACACGAAACATGATTTCAGACGGCAGCCCGTCTTTATTGTCACACGAACACTACACCACATGCATGCGGCCACAACACACACTCATGCTGACGGTGGCCGGTGAAATATGTCCTCTGCATTTGACCCATCCAGGCTTGTCCTTTCCTCCAGGGGGCAGGCCAGGAGCAGTGGTCGCTTTTTATTTCCAGCGCCCGGGGACCATCATTGGACCATCATTGGACCAACTTCAAATGTTGTCGTCACAGGTCGGATGACGATCTTCTGCATGTTTTTAGTGGGGGGTTATGTACGGAGGAACCCCTTGGGGGGTACGGGGAGAACATGCAAACTCCACACAGAAAGGCCCTTTCGACGAGATAGCCCACCTGGGCAGTAGGCACTGAAGATATGGGGGGGTCACAACTCCAGCGCCCACAGCGTCCCAGGCGAGAATCGAACTCAGGACCTTCTAGCTGTGATACACCCTTGCAACTGTCTAAACACGTCCTACACATTACCGATTGGGGCTGTATTTATACTGGATGGGAGGGCGGGGTCTAAGGCAGGGGTGTTGCAAGGGGGGCGGAGCGTCACACCACAGCAAGCACAATTAAATTAGCTTTAGCAAATTTAGCCCGTTCTAGTTATATTTTCTCGTTCCCAAAAGTTGTGCTCGCCATTTCTCCTACAGTTTTCACACTACATAGACGTGTGAGACATCAAAATGTGCGGCTCATTGAGTAATCATGTGCATTTGCATTGCTAAGAGTTTTGTTGCATGGTTTTTGCGATATTCGCTTGAATGGGGTCACTTGAATGGGGTTTCGAAATCTTTAGCATTAAATTAGCTGTAGCTCCATAACCAGAAACCATAACACCTGCAGCTACCAAAGTTGGTAGGTAGGTTCACAGAGTCACCTTTTACTATGGGCGGAAAAATAACACTAGTTGACCACTAGGTGGTGCTATAACAGCCCTCTTTATGTTTTGGTCCATAGCTTTTGAACCATAATGTCTACAATCAAACTTCTTTTTTCCCTTGATTTCTTGGGTTATTCCGCATCTGCTGATATAGGCCCCGCCCATTTCCATCTAACTAGATTTTCCACCATTTTGAATTTTGTCCAAAAGCTTTTTTTTTTTTTTTTTGGCTATTTCTCCACCATTTCTTCACCAAACCACGTCACTCAGCGTGTGTGGACTGCCACCGGGCCTATTTCACAAAAACTGCCATAACTCCGGACCACATTGTCCGATGCGACCCAAACTTGGTCCAGGTGTGCACGTATGTACTCTGAGCTGATAACAATACAATTGTGTCATTTTGCATATAGGGGGCGCTATAGCAACATTAGCTACCTGTATCTCACAAACTAACAAGCTAACAAACAGCGACTGTTCCTAAATTGGGTAAATAGGTTCATAGAGTACTCTTCAACTCTGGCCTAAAAAATTACACTGATTGACCTCACAGTGGCGCTATAGGCGCCGTGTTGTTGTGGACAAATTGTTGGAGAGATGTGACATTTTGTGTCTCCAGGAGACGTTCCTGGCTAAACAAGACCTGGAAGGCCTAAATTCCATCCATAGGGACTTTCATGGGGTGGGTGAATCTACGACTGACCTAAGCGCTAAAGTTCTCCGGAGGAGGATTCCAGGGGGAGTAGCCACGTTGTGGAATAAAAAATATGTTCAAGTAGTTAATGTTATTAGACTGGGTGTTGATTGGGCTATTGGGATTGAGCTATGCTGTAATGATAAGAAGGTAATCCTTTTGAATGTCTATATGCCATATGAGTGCATTCAAAATGAGGATGAGTTCCTCTTTAGATTGGGTTTTATTGTGTCTTTTATTCAGGACAATCCTTCTACCTGCATCTATGTTGTTGGTGACTTGAATGCTGATGTAACTGATGCCAACTCGCTATTTGGTAATCATTTAATTCAGTTTTGTTGAGACAGTGGATTGATTCTAGTAAGGTGCTCTTGACAGACAGTTTTAGTTATATCAGTGAGGCTTGGCATACCACTTCCTGGCTAGACCACTGCCTTTGTACAGTGGATGCCCATGATTCCATCGATGTATTAGAGATTGATTATGATTTGGCTACCATTGGCCACATACCCTTTTGAATGCTGTTAAACACAGGCAATCTACCAGTATTGCTGCCTGTGGATAATGTCATTGGTATAGGTAAAATAGATTGGTCAAAATTGACTAAGAATGATATTAATAAATATGCCAATCATTCTGATGCCTTGCTGGGTAATATTAAGCTTCCAAAAGATGCATTATTGTGTCGAGATATGAACTGTAAGAATGTACATCACTGTTAGGAACTTTGTTCCCTGTATGAAGCTATAGTGGAGTCTCTCTGTATCTCAAGCAGGCCCCTATACAAACATAGGGTAAAAGTGTTTAATGCTAAGCCTGGCTGGAACGATCATGTAGAAGTGCTCCATGCAGAGGCTCGTAATGCTTTTAAAAAGTGGGCTGTATCAGGCAAATGTAGGCATGGCCCTTTGTTTGAAGATAAAAAACACACCAATCCTCATTTTAAATATGCACTGCTAACTGCTGTTATATTAAAATAAATGAAAATGCAATGAGGTCAGATTCACTGGCAAGGAAGCTGCAAAAGAATAATGTCAATGATTTCTGGAAAGAGATCAAAATTATTAATAATTGCAAAACATCTCTCCCATCTAATATAGTATGTGGCCCTGATGAAATTGCACAGTTGTGGCAGAAAAAACATTATGAGCTGTTAAACTGTGTAAAAAGTAATCGGTTTGTAGTGGATAATGTAGAGTTTAATGATGGCGTTATTGTCACTCCTGCTGAAGTCCATGAAGCGATATTGAAGCTAGGAGTTAATAAGGCCTGTGGTCTTGATAATATTACATCAGTCCCTCTCCCTCCGGCAAGTTCCCCCCTGCTTCAAAACAGCAACAATCATCCCCATTCCCAAACAGCAGAAAGTGACCAGCCTCAACGACTGGCGCCCAATAGCCCTCACGCCCATAGCCAGCAAATGCTTCGAAAAGCTGGTTATATCACAGATCCGCCCCACACTCCCCCCGGACCACGACCCGCTACAATTCGCATACCGCCCCAACAGGAGCACAGCGGATGCAGTAGCACACGTGCTCCACACCGCCCTCTCCCACCTGGAGGGGAAGGACACCTATGTGAGAATGCTGTTCTTGGACTACAGCTCAGCATTCAACACCATAGTACCCTCCAGGCTGGTAAGCAAACTCAAGGATCTGGGACTAAGCACAGCAATGTGTGACTGGATCCTGGACTTTCTAACAGACCGCCGCCAGGTGGTGAGAGTGGGCAACCTCACCTCCTCCCCACTGACCATCCGCATAGGAGCGCCACAGGGGTGCGTCTCCAGCCCCTTCTGGTATGACATCTACACCCACGACTGCATGGCGACTCAAACTTCGAACACCATCGTGAAGTTCGCAGACGACACAGTGGTCGTGGGGCTGATCTCCAGGAGCGACGAGACGGCCTACAGAAAGGAGGTGGAGGCCCTGGAACAATGGTGCCAGGACAACCACCTCTCTCTGAACGTCTCCAAGACAAAGGATATCATTGTAGACTACAGAAGGAGGGGGGGGGGGGCACACACCCCCCAATCACCATCAACGGCACAGTGGTGGAAAGGGTGGACAGCTTCAAGTACCTGGGAGTCAATATCCACCAGGACCTGACATGGGCCAACCACACCGCCACTGTTGTCAAAAAGGCCCAACAGCGACTACACGGACTCAGGCGCCTGAAGAAATTCGGGGTAAGGCCAAAAATCCTCAGGGACTTCTACAGAGGCACCATTGAAAGCCTGCTGACTGGCTGCTTCACCACCTGGTACGGGAACTGCACCACCATGGACCGCAGGGCGCTAAGAAGGGTGAGGCGCGCGGCCCAGCACGTAACAGGATGTGAGCTGCCAGAACTGCAAGATCTGTACAACCAGCGGTGCCTCAGGAGGTCCCTGAAGATCATCAAAGACACAAACCACCCCCACAACAGTCTGTTCTCCCTGCTACCCTCAGGGAGGAGATACAGGGTCCCAAGAGCACGCACAAATCGCTTGAGGGACAGTTTCTTCTCACAGGCCACAAGACTCCTTAACATATACAAATAGTGTAGTAGCCGTACTGTACCGCACTGTAGATGCTACCATTATGTATGACTAATGCTCAATAGTATGTTTAATTAGGTATACGCTATTTGCACCTAACAGAATGTTATTATGTTTAATTATGTTTAAAGTGTGTTCATGCCATTTGCACTATGGGCAGTGAATACCCCACTGTCTGTGGCGTGTCTTACTGCTCTATTGCTCGTTGCCTCTTGTTTTTAATTTATATATCTTTTATTTTTTGCACTATGTTGTAACGGAGCCTACAGCACAAGAATTTCACATGTGATACTTGTACTACGGAGTGACAATAAAAATCTTGAATCTTGAATCTTGAATCTTGCTGGCACTGCACTCAGTGTGTGCAGTGAGATCACATATCTGTGCCATATTATCTCAGATGACCTGTCTGATGACAAGGACATCTATAGACAGCGCCGGAAGCTGTATGCTCAAGCGAACATGCTGTGTCGCAAGTTCAGCATGTGCTCTATACCGGTGAAGAGCTCACTCTTTAAAGCATACTGTACACCTTTGTATACTGCCCACCTGTGGTGTCGTTATAAACAAAGCAGCATCAGAAAGCTCACAGTGGCTTATAATGACAGCATGAGGCTGCTGTTGAGAGCTTCAAGAAGCTCTAGCGTGAGTCATGTTTGTTAGTATTGGAGTTCCTACCTGCTCTGCTGTCCTGCAGAATCTGATGTATACATTTATGTGTAGGGCATCTGTGTCAGAAAATGACCTCATCGCTGTCCTGACTAACCCTGTACGAAGTTCTGTCAGATTATTTTCCAGACTGTGGAACCATTGACGAACATGTCTGTATGTTAGGCATTGAACACTGTGGAAGGCATTACATGTCTCCCCTTTGTTGTTATTTTCTTATTTTGTACTGTGCTGTTTTTTACTGTTTTTTTTTACTGTGATATGGATCTCCCTGGGTCTGAAATGAAGAATTGAATTGAATTGAATATAGCTGCCCTCTTTACGTATTGGTCCATAACTTTAGAACCGTAACTTCTCCAATCAAAATAATTTTTCCCTGGTTTCCTCGGCTCCTCCTGCATCTACTCACATAGGCCCGCCCATTCCCGCCCACAATTACTTAGTACACCCTAGCAACCATCTACAAATGCCCTAGCGATCAGCCGGAAACACCCTAGCAACCAGTTAGTACACCCTTGTAAAGACCTATATCATATATAGTATATATATCATATATACTAGAGACGTCCTAGCTACACATTGCCGATTGGGGCTGGATTTATACTGGATGGAAGGGTGGGGTCGAGGGCAGGGGTGTTGCAAGGGGGGCGGGGCGTCGCGAGGGCAGCAAGCACAATTACATTTTCTTTAGGAAATTTAGCCTATATGTACATTGGTGCTGTACTTGTTAAGCTCGTGTTGTAGCCTACTGTACATTGATGCTGTACTTGTTAAAGTCCCTGGAAACCAAAATCCACAAAAACCTTCTAACTATTAAATTTAGGGTCTTATGTGAGTAATTGTGTGCCTCAGAAAGTAGTTGACATTACTTTCAATCCTAACCCCAAAAATCGACACATTTCTACAAGGTCTGGATTTCCATTTCCTCATTGAAGAGAGCGGTGCGCGCGGTGCTAAAATGCATGATCTTATCACGTCATAAGATTTCATCGAATCACACACACGCATGCACGCACGCACGCACACACACACTGACACACACACAGTAGCGCTGTGCACTCGCCGCAGCAGAGATCTCTTCCTCTCTGTCAGTAGGCTATGCGCCGAGCAACAGAGATGGGAAAAGTACTGACATTCTGTACTTGAGTAGAAGTACAGTTACTTGTGTAAAAAACTACTCTGGTAAAAGTAGAAGTACTGATTCAATTATTTTACTCAAGTAAAAGTAAAAAAGTACAGGCTCTGAAATGTACCCAACGAGTAAAAGTAAAAGTATTTTTACCGTATCTTTCTGAATGACTGAACCTCACATCATAGAATATAATTTGAGGATAAAAGATCCCCTACAAATGTTTTACACATCTTAAAACTTTAAATAGTGTGCTATGGTTTTTCCACACAAAAAACCCCCATTAAAATCATATCTAGTCCTCCCTCATTAATATTTCCATGATATATGAATGTGCAAATAGTTAGACAAGTTTAACTGCTGGATACAAGGTGTCCCTTACAAAGTGCAGTATCACAATACTCGAGACTGATATGATACTGATCTAATGGATAAGGAACTGAATGTCCACAGGTTGATCACATTCACAAATTCAAGGTTTATTATTAAAGTGTAGTGTTAGAACACCACCATATTCCATATTAGCTGAATGTTGACAGTGCACAAACTGAATGTATGTGTTAGAACAACACCATAAGGGGCCATGCGGTTATTTAAAAAATAACGCTTGGAAAAACCAGATTATTGGCAACTCTGGAAGCAGCGAGATGAAAATCCTCCTCTCCTGGGAGAAGACTCGAGGTGGGAGGAGTGAAGAGGAGCAGGGCGCTTTTCCTGTTAAACTTTCCTCAGCTTTCAGCGCCCAGAGCGCTGCGCTAAAAAAACACCACCAGCTTTTAAACGCGATGAAATGCTTCTTGAAAGAGATGCGCGCTAAGCGCGTACTTATAGAGAATGAATTGCAAAAAGAAGAGCGCTAATAAGTGCTGGCTGTCTGCACGGCTCCTTTCTCTGAGGGGAGACACACGCAGACATCAGAGAAAATCCGTGTTTCTCTTCTTTGTCCACGCCCTGGAGGAGTGCCAAGTCATACTATTGGCGGAGCTGGAATGAGCTTTTATCAGCAGCGCTGGGAAACTCGTCTATTACTTCTGCTTCGTTCTCCCGTTTCTATTCGTTTTTAAATTACATTCTCGTGCATTTAAACAAAAGTAACGAACTTGTTTTGAAAATGTACACAAGTAAAAGTACAGATACTTGTGTTAAAATGTAACGAGTAAAAGTAAAAAGTCGTCAGAAAATTAAATACTCAAGTAAAGTACAGATACTCGAAAAATCTACTTAAGTACAGTAACGAAGTATTTGTACTTCGTTACTTCCCATCTCTGCCGAGCAACGCGCGAACACACACACACACACACACACACACACACACACACACACACTCCATCTCTCTTTCCTTCTCTCTCTCTCTCCTTCTCTCTCTCTCTCTCCGTTTCCCTCTCTCTCTCGCTTGGAGGAGACCTGCTGCAGACGGGACACGCCCACACAGTCCGCGGGAGAAAATACACTCTAAAATCTAATTGATTCTCATGACTTTTGCCATGACTGTCAAACCTAAATTTATATACTTTGCGACGTTCATCATCGTTCAAATTTGGCTGGTGGCTTATTAACATAGGTTCCTGTGATGTGATTAACTCAAAATGCTAAATAATAAAAAAATATTTCTGGTTTCCAGGGACTTTAAGCTCGTGTTGTAGTCTACTGTAGATTACCTTCCCTGTACTTGTTAAACTCATGTTTTAGCCTACTGTACATTGGTGCTGTAGTTGTTAAGATCTTGTTGTAGCCTACTGTACATTGATGCTGTACTTGTTAAGCTTGTGTTGTAGCCTACTGTACATTGATGCTGTACTTGTTAAACTCATGTTGTAGCCTACTGTACATTGGTGCTGTACTTGTTAAGCTCGTGTTGTAGCCTACTGTACATTGATGCTGTACTTGTTAAACTCATGTTGTAGCCTACTGTACATTGGTGCTGTACTTGTTAAGCTTGTGTTGTAGCCTACTGTACATTGATGCTGTACTTGTTAAGCTTGTGTTGTAGCCTACTGTACATTGATGCTGTACTTGTTAAACTCATGTTGTAGCCTACTGTACATTGGTGCTGTACTTGTTAAGCTTGTGTTGTAGCCTACTGTACATTGATGCTGTACTTGTTAAACTCATGTTTTAGCCTACTGTACATTGGTGCTGTACTTGTTAAGCTCGTGTTGTAGCCTACTGTACATTGATGCTGTACTTGTTAAACTCATGTTTTAGCCTACTGTACATTGGTGCTGTACTTGTTAAGCTCTTGTTGTAGCCTACTGTACATTGGTGCTGTACTTGTTAAGCTCGTGTTGTAGCCTACTGTACATTGATGCTGTACTTGTTAAACTCATGTTTTAGCCTACTGTACATTGGTGCTGTACTTGTTAAGCTCTTGTTGTAGCCTACTGTACATTGGTGCTGTACTTGTTAAGCTCTTGTTGTAGCCTACTGTACATTGATGCTGTACTTGTTAAACTCATGTTTTAGCCTACTGTACATTGGTGCTGTACTTGTTAAGCTCTTGTTGTAGCCTACTGTACATTGATGCTGTACTTGTTAAACTCATGTTTTAGCCTACTGTACATTGATGCTGTACTTGTTAAGCTTGTGTTGTAGCCTACTGTACATTGGTGCTGTACTTGTTAAGCTCTTGTTGTAGCCTACTGTACATTGATGCTGTACTTGTTAAACTCATGTTTTAGCCTACTGTACATTGGTGCTGTACTTGTTAAGCTCGTGTTGTAGCCTACTGTACATTGATGCTGTACTTGTTAAGCTCGTGTTGTAGCCTACTGTACATTGATGCTGTACTTGTTAAGCTCGTGTTGTAGCCTACTGTACATTGATGCTGTACTTGTTAAGCTCGTGTTGTAGCCAACTGTACATTGATGCTGTACTTGTTAAACTCATGTTTTAGCCTACTGTACATTGATGCTGTACTTGTTAAGCTCGTGTTGTAGCCTACTGTACATTGATGCTGTACTTGTTAAGCTCGTGTTGTAGCCAACTGTACATTGATGCTGTACTTGTTAAACTCATGTTGTAGCCTACTGTACATTGATGCTGTACTTGTTAAGCTCGTGTTGTAGCCAACTGTACATTGATGCTGTACTTGTTAAACTCATGTTTTAGCCTACTGTACATTGATGCTGTACTTGTTAAGCTTGTGTTGTAGCCTACTGTACATTGATGCTGTACTTGTTAAACTCATGTTTTAGCCTACTGTACATTGATGCTGTACTTGTTAAGCTCGTGTTGTAGCCTACTGTACATTGATGCTGTACTTGTTAAGCTCGTGTTGTAGCCAACTGTACATTGATGCTGTACTTGTTAAACTCATGTTTTAGCCTACTGTACATTGATGCTGTACTTGTTAAGCTCGTGTTGTAGCCTACTGTACATTGGTGCTGTACTTGTTAAGCTCTTGTTGTAGCCTACTGTACATTGGTGCTGTACTTGTTAAGCTCGTGTTGTAGCCTACTGTACATTGATGCTGTACTTGTTAAGCTCGTGTTGTAGCCTACTGTACATTGATGCTGTACTTGTTAAGCTCTTGTTGTAGCCAACTGTACATTGATGCTGTACTTGTTAAGCTCTTGTTGTAGCCTACTGTACATTGCTGGTTGGGGTCAATAGTGTATCTTAACGTTAAATCTCTACAGTAGAAATGTTACTCCTATCGCATAAATAATCTCTCAACCTCCCAGAATGATGTCACGATGTCATGATGTCACCAGGCTGAGAACCACTGCTCTACAGTATGTGATGATGTCACGAGGCTGAGGACCACTGCTCTATGTGATGAGATGAAACGTTACGGAACACTTTCATAATGTCAAGTGCTCCGTTATTCAGCTCTCGAGTTCCTGAAAAGTTGACATTTGGGTGATGACATGCTTTCTGAATCAAAATCACACGTGCAGAACAGACAGGAATCTATTCTTGCAAAATAAGATGAGATATCTTACACAACACTGCAGATGGGGGAACCAGGAAGTAGGGAAGTTTTGCCATCAGCCAATCCCAACGCAGGAGGTCATCGGCCTCTGGTGGTCGATCACCTGACCAATCAAACATTACACAGATACATTTGTATTGACAAATCAGGAGCGATGCCTCATTCTTTCCAATGTCAGTGTTTGCTGTTGGAATATTCAGACTCTCTACTTTTAGACATCATGAGAAAACAAGTGAACAGACATGGATGAGGATGGAGGGAGATCTGTCTATCTTATCTATCTATCTATCTTATCATCTGACCGTAAAAATATGCAACATCACATTTCCACTGATAAAGGAAAAGCAATATGGTGGTGAGTGATGTGTCACTGTTTCTCTGTCAACACATGGGTATCACTGCCGCCGGAAACAACTTCACCAAAACAAGTTGAAGAAGCCAAACCTTCCATTCTGTCTCAGTTGACTCAGAGCTGGAAAAACACCATTTTTACCACCTGAGAGCTTTTATTTATCCAGCGGTGGGGCGGAAGGAGGGTGTAGAAGGGCGTGTCAGGCCATCTAATCAACAAACCCTCCCTGTCTGGCTGCCAGGGCGGGGAAGCAACTGAATACACAGCATGAGATTACAGTAATCTGATTACAAAAATAGAGTAATCACATCTGAATCTTAGGGTTTTCTCAGTAGCCACTTTTACACATAGAGTCTGCAGTAACGCCCTTAGGAAGGCCCGCAAATGAGCGTGCGTTGCCTTTTCACACAGAAAATGCTTTAGACAGGCGAGCCGGCTTTCCACAAGCAAAAGAGGCGTCACGTTCTATCGTTGCCATGGAGATGTGAACTGCTGCCTACCTGTTCAAAGGAAAACAATTATGGAAGGTTTTGAGGAGAGACTGACAGAACAGAGGGATATCCTCACCTGTAGACCACGACTTGCCACAGATTATCAGACGAAAGAAAAACAACTGCTGTGGGCGTTAGAGAGGTCCTCTGAGCGTGATTTCTAACCCCACATAGGATAAGCAATAACCACGCCCTGTGGCGCTGGGATTGGCCAGGTGCATTGAAGCTTGGGACTAAAGCACCTGGAGTTTTTCATCTTTTAAAATAAAGATGTTTAAAAAACTATTGCTTGTTACATTTTCAGTGCTGTACCTTTTCTCTGGGTAAGAATTGAGCTTGAAATTAACGATATGATACATTATATTCTATGAGCTGCCTATGAACGTGAACACAACACCGTTTATATTATTGCATGTTTTTGTAGATTGTGTAGCCTACAATGTGTAGATTACAATTATTATACTTATTATTATTATTATTATTACTATGCTAAGGAAGGTAGGTGACCATAATTCATTTCAATGTCCACTCTCAATGTCCGCACTCGAAATCGCTGTCCGTTCTCAAGAGCTATTCATGAAATCGCTGGGCTGCGTGCCCTCCAGTGTTGCTCCTGGCCAATCCCGGCGCCACAGGGCGTGGTTATTGCTTATCCTATGTGGGGTTAGAAATCACATGTCCTCTGACTTTTTTTTTGATTGAGTTCTTTATTGATAATGAACAACAGTATATACATACACAGGCCCACCATTATCAAAAGGATAAAAAACGCAATAAAGCTAACAGCTTATTTCCATTGCGGTCCTTAAGATGACCGCAATGGACAGATGTTATTACATCTTAATTTAGCCTACTAATGTCAACATCGTTTGAGCATAAATAGGCTGATACTATCTACCTACTTACTCATAAACTGTAGGCATGGAGAATTCCTCCTGGCCCTCTTGTTGCAGTCATGCATTGGATCGCTTTTTGCTTTCATTTCGGCCTTTCCCCTTTGTATTGCTGTGACGGCCGTAACGTCAAATCTCTTATAACATTCATGTAGGGGGGTTAAGGATTTGTTGGGATATAGGTTATTTAGTATAGGCTATAAATGCACAGGAATACTATAACCTTAGTTGTTTTTCGTAAGGGAACGCACAAGTTCAGGTTAGACAGACTGTAACAGTGTTCTTTTTTCATTCACTGCTGTATTGAATTATATGCTTTGGTTATTTTTTAATGTATTTTTGATAGTAGAACTTCAATCTACAGCTGGTTTCCCTTCAATCCTATCCTGTGTTTTTTATGAATGAGCAGAGATTCATGTCTTGCCGCGGGTTTTACCCTTTTAAACAGAGGTTGATTCTGGGCTGATACTACCTCCAGTGGTGGAACGAAAGGCGGAAGAAAATGAGATGCCATTCCGTCCTTCTGACTTTTAAACAATCCTATAATAAGAATGAGAAGTGTCCGTGGGAAGTGTCTGTGTGTGTGTGAGTGAGCAGAATTGTGTCCGGCCACAGCTATGCCGTGTTACGTGCGATCAGGCTGAAACTTGCACAAAGTGCAAAGAGCACCCCTGCAGGTGACCTGACGGAGCCGGATCTTATAATTAGGTGATTGCCCTAATTACCTAATGATGTGATGTGATCAGTGATGTCATCAGTGATGATGTCATCAGTGATGTCATCCTTCCTGGTGCCAATAGGGCAGGCGAGGCCACGCAGCAGCATGCGTATGCGACGCGCAGTGAGCGAGCTGCAAGGCGGGCGAGCCTAGGAATCGAAATTCCAGCACAAAACTGGATGGTGGAGGCAGACGATAGCTTAAGACGCAGGGAAGATAGCATAAGAGGTGCGGAAACAGCTGTGCAAACGATAGCGCCGTACGACGATAGGGCCCCCAAACGTCCCAAAAAACGTCAACATGTTTTTTTTTGCGTCAAGAGTCCCTTCCTTACAGCACCCCCTGCTTAAAGGGGGACTTATACCCCCAGATATGTGACAAAAGGGCATGCTGCTTGATTTAAAAAAACCTATGGGAAAAACCAAGAAATGAAGGTGAAGATCGTCCTCTTGCCTCTTTGGCTGTGCTGGAAAAGGTAGGTACTCTCAGGTGACATGAATCGTCGCTGATTGGACGAAGGAACTGGTGAGATGTGAACTGGTGAGCCCGTGCCTCTGTCTCTGTGCCTCCTCTCCCAACCTCTCCTATACATGTTCGTCCACTAAAATTATTGATTCTCTGCATAGCAACATCTTGACCAGCTGTCATCATGTCCATGTATGGATGTATGGATTTCCCTCTGGCGTGTTTTAGAAAAAGTTAAATAAAAGAAGCGAGTAGAAAACTGCGCCTCAGCTGACGATCCACGCCAGACAGGTGCCTTTCGTATGTGCGTTTCAGAAGAGGGACTGAGTCAATCCATATAATATATAGCCATGTGCTTGCGCGATGACATCATGTATTGGCGATGTCAAAGGAACTAACGCTACGTCCATTCATGAAAATAATGATGGGACATTAATGGTTTGTAAAGTGCCACCATGCGCCCACTCACACATAACAGTGAGATGATCTGGATCATGACCTGCCAGAGTTAAACAGCAGGCACTTTTGCGCTAATGCGAATCCTATACCGGCGACCGAGATGAATATGATACGGACTCGCGGGAGTGAGCGTAGGCCGGCTAATTGTCGTTTAACATGCAGGCCAACCGACTAGGAGCGGGTTATAATACGGATTCCACTGCATGTTAAGACGTGGCTTATAGGTGTATGTGTGTGTGTTTGTGTGTGTGTGTGTGTGTGTGTGTGTGCGTGTGTGTTTGTGTTTGTGTGTGTGTGTGTGTGTGTGTGTGTGTGTGTGTGTGTGTGTAGCAGCATAGCTCTAGGGCTCTACTCTAATTAGGTGTCTGATAGAACATCCTGCTGAGAACAGCCAGGTAACTCTCTCTCTCTCTGTCTCTGTCTCTCTCTCTCTCTCTCTCACACACACACACACACACACACACACACACACACACACACACACACACACACACTCCTCGGGGCCCAGTCCCCTGCTGGGTGGTGTAGACACAACCCCACTGTGTGGGTCGGGGCCCTCAATAGGCCGTCAGCAGGGTGCGTGTGTGTGTGAGTGTGTGTGTGTGTAGGTGTGTGTGTGTGTGTGTATGAGAGAGTGAGTGAGTGAGTGAGTGAGTGAGTGTGTGTGTGTGCGTGTAGGGGGTTAAATTTAGCATGAGAATGGAGGAGTGGCACACCCCAGCCCTGAGCAAACACACACAAACTGACACTAAGTTCGCTTTCACATATAAGCTGTTTGGTCCGCTTTAAACGCGCCAGAGTTCGTTTCCTCGGATAGTCCGCTTCGTTTGGGGTGGTGTGAAAGCACAAAACGAACTCTGGGGCGGAACAAACAAACAAACTCTGGTCCGCTTGAAAACGTGGGTCTCGGTTCGCTTGCAAGTGAACCCTGGCACGGTTCGTTTGTTGTGTGAAAGCTAGTCTCGCTGGCCAGCCTCCTCTCCCTTACGTCCGAGGAGTCTGGCGCCGCAGGTCTCCATAACTGGGATAAACCCTCCCCTGCTCTACAGCTGCTCTCCCATTCGAGCGACTGTTTCGGTGGCAGCCGGATGTTCACTCCCGGCTTATTACAAACTCTGTCATTGGCTCTGACCATGTCAATCAGAGCGGCTTCCGCTCCCTCCTCCCTGTGTGTCGCTGTAAATAGTGCCCTGCCACCTCAGTGAAAACAACAACGCTAACTAGCTAGCAAGCTAACGGCAGAAACCTAAACGCTAGCTCGTTGCTACACGCTGAAAACAGCAAATTGGATTGTTGGAAACTATTTTCCAAGGGCACTGCCGCTAAGCGTCGCCCATCGCAATTCCACTATGGCAGTGATTCCCAACCTGTGGTCCGCGGCCCCCTGGTGGGCCGCGAAGGTATTGCAAGTGGGCCGCCAAATCATTTCCAAAAAAGTATGATTTTTGAAAAAAAAAACAAAAAAAAAAAACATTTTTTTTTTTTAAAGATTTTGAAAAATCATACTTGAAAAAGTATGATTTTTGTTTCTTTGATGTTATTGCTTTTGCTTGAATTGAAGTTTCATCTTTACATCATCTTTATATTGGGTTTGTGTTTATTTGTAACCCTATCGATTTAATGGGCTTTCTTCTGATATTTGGATTTTGTTTGGATCTGATATTGGATGTCAAATTGTTATGAGAATGCATTTTTCCATTGTTGAAGGATACCGTTATTTATTAATCATTTGTTAATTAGCCTGTTACAGACAGCCCCTTGCTTGTCATTTCTGACATCTGTGTGGTGCTGATGGACAGCTCCTTGAATGATTGGTGTGTGTGTGTATGTGTGTGTGTGTGTGTGTGTGTGTGTGTGCGTGTGTGTGTGTATGTGTGTGTGTGTGTGGACAGCTCCTTGAAAACTGTAATACTGAAGGTGTTGCAACATGTTACAGGTGCTGTGTTAGTGACTATGGAGCTTCCAACATGTTTCTCCTGTATTCAGTTCAGTCCTTTATGTTCAATTTTCAATAAAAAAGTGCTCTGAGAACGCATTATATGGCCTTTGTATTTATGGGGTCGGAGGTGGGCCGCGAACATTTTTGAGACATAAAAGTGGGCCCTGAGTTGGAAAAGGTTGGGAACCACTGCACTATGGAGACCTGCGGCGCCAGACTCCTCGGACGGAAGGGAGAGGAGGCTGGCCAGCGAGACTATGTGAAAGCAAACCGGACTAAACACAAGAGCGCCAGGGCATCTGATCAGAGATGGGAAAAGTACTCACATTCTGTACTTAAGTAGAGGTACAGTTACTTGTGTAAAAAAACTACTCTGGTAAAAGTAGAAGTACCGATTAAACTATTTACTCAGGTAAAAGTAAAAAAGTACAGGCTGTGAAATGTACTCAAAGAGTAAAAGTAAAAATCATTTTTACAGCATGTTTCTATGCAAAGCTAACTGAACCTCACGTCACATTAATAATATAATTTGAAGACTATTGAACTTAAAATATCCCCTACAAAAATGTTTTTATACATCTTAAAACTCTACACATACAGTCTACACATACAGTACACTGAGATTCAAAAACACAAGACAAGATGTAACTATCCTTTGTGCAAGATAGAACTATAACCTGTGCTTGTCCTGTGTTTTTTTTCTCTAGTGTCTGATCAGACAACTATTACGCCATGTAAACAAGAGACTTGGAAAAAAAAGCTACACTGTCAGAGCCTCTGGCTCGTTCGAGTCTGCAGTGTTGACAACTTCAACCTCACTTTCAGCACCATCGCTCATGTTGCTGGTTCCTCTGGCTGACATGGACATCACATTATTCACAGACACAATTTCTCAGCGCGACCGAGTGTCCGTCTCTCGTCTCTTTTATGGCAGCGTTCTCACGTTTGGTGCATCGTTCTGATACATCGATACATGGTGTGGTGGGTGGACTGTGCACTTATTTTCCAGATTATGTCCATGCCCCCTTAGGAGACTGTCTCTAGCCAATGAAGTTTCGTAACATTGACAGAGAGCCAATCATAAGCTGACATTTAGGGGACCAGACGAGTGCCATTCCATACTATTGGCGGAGCCTGGAATGAGCTACCTCTATTCATTCTGCCCCGTTTCTTCTGTCTTTCTTAATCGTTGTTGTTGTGCATTAAAACTAAAGTAAAGCTTGTTTTGAAAATGTAAGGAGTAGAAAGTACAGATACTTGTGTTAAAATGTAGGGAGTAAAAGTAAAAAGTGGTCAGAAAAAGAAATAATAAATAGGGTGCTTGTGATGGGGGTGCTTGTGATGGGGGGTGCTTGTGATAAGGTGCTTGTGATGGGGAGCACATGTGATAGGGGGGCTTGTAATGAGGGGTGCTTGTGATAGGGTACTGGTGATGGGGTGCTTGTGATATGGTGCTTGTGATGAGGAGCACATGTGATGGGGGTGCTTGTGATGGGGAGCACATGTGCAGCAACTTCAGCAACTTCCCCCCCGCTTTCGCAAACCCCCATCCCCCCCACCCCCCCTTCCCTCCCACGAACCAAACTGGCGCTGAAATGGCAGCCTCCTTGGTGTCGTGGCGTGGGTTGTCTTTGCTGATAATCCTGTACATTTACAACAAATGTATTTGTATTGTATAATATTGAAGTGTGCCTTTATTACTTTTCAAATTAGTAATAATGTGAATTTTTTTCTGAGTGTATTTCATTTAAATGCTTTGTCCAATGCTGACGCTGTTCTATGGCGTCCCGGTTTTGCTCTCCGACTCTGAGAGCGAACCAAGCAGAATTTCACACGTGATACTTGTACCATGGAGTGACAACAATAAATCTATCTATCTATCTATCTATCTATTGATGGTTTAATTATAAGTGAAGTATTATAATCCAAATCCAGTGGAGGGGAACACATTCACCTCATCTCTGCTTGGTGGGTGGGGGATCTGGAGACCGGCAGCACTGACCCTAGCAATGCGGACAACACACAGACACACACACACACACACACACACACACACACACATACACACACACACACACACACACACACAGCCACACTCCCCCCCCCGTACACACACACACAGAGTGAGCCTGAACTTCCGTGCATTAACCCCTCTCTTTATTCACTGCCTTGTTTAGACAGCACCCCCCACCCATCCTTCAACCTCTCCTCGTGTGTGTGTGTGTGTGTGTGTGTGTGTGTGTGTGTGTGTGCGTGCGCGTGCGTGCGTGCGTGCGTGTGTGCGTGTGTGTGTGTGTGTGTGTGTGTGTGTAGGCTTGGTCACACCTGTCGATCTTAAATGGAACCGAACTTCCCTAAATGAACTTCTACCTCTTCTTGGCTCCCATAAACCCCTGGGTTATGAATCACCTTGAAAGTGTGTGTGGACTCCCTCACTCATACACACACAAACACACACACGCACGCACGCACGCACACACACACACACACACACACACACACACACACAACAGAGTATGGCGTCTTCCTGGAAGTTCAACAGTCATTTCACAGGTCAAAACACCCTAACCCCCTTCCTCCATTTAACTGAATTGAATCACACATAAACACAGAACACGCACGCACGCATGCACAAAAGGCCTATGTGCACATGCTAGATGAATTAACTGGGAACAATGCGTTGGCACACAACTTAGGCAAAACATATATAGTACGATTTAAACCTTTACACACACACACACACACACACACACACACACACACACGCACGCACGTACGCACACATGCACTCACGCACGCACGCACGCACGCACGCACACACACACACACACACACACACACACACACACACACACACACACACACACACACACACACTCTCTCTCTCTCTCTCTCTCTCTCTGTCTCTCTCTCTCTGTAATCCAGTGATTTGGTTGACAGTTTGACACTTGGAGGATTAAGCATCCTGGGAGGAAGCAATTCACATGGGTTAAAGCTGGGAGAGACAGAGTCGGTGCAGCTCGACTTGAACAACTATATATTCTACGCCACCAAAGTAATGGGCTCTGTAAAGCTGAGATCTGCCCCGTTAGTTTTTCAGATCACCATCTAATTACTGCACATATGGCTATTTCGGCCGGGTCATGCAGGTCGGCCTAGGGCTGGGCGATATGACCAAAATCTCATATCCCGAGTCATTTCATATCCCGATACCGATATATATCACGATATAGCATATTTTCTGTAAATTCTATTTATAGTTTATATAAAATGACCACATGGCCATTTATTTATGTAGCAGTTAAACCTGTTAAAATGTTGTCAAACCTCACAAAGGATACATGCATTCAGAATACAGATAAGCATGGCTATTCTTTACAACACAGATAATAATAATTAGTTGCAGGGCAGTAGAATGAAACACAAACTGAACCACGCCACCAGTTCGATTTTCAAAGAGGACACTAGCATGTGATGTTTGATTTAAGCACTAATTTGGAATCATATCTAAAAGCGGCCACTAGGCGGCAGTATTTCTTTAGTCAACGTCAAAATACCTACATGTTCAGTAGAAGAAGAATAAAACGGTAGAAGAAGAACAACAACGTTAAGCAACACAACTCACCCAGGAAAAAAGCTAAAAGCTAAAGCTAACGATAGAGGTTTTGTTGGCTTGTTGACACAGAGTCTGGTGCGTGTGTGGACTGTGGACGTGAGTAAAAAAGAAAACAGAATGAAGAAAGCACAGCGTGACGGACAATATTGCCGTAAAGAGTGTGATTTGCAACACAATGATATAAACGATAGAGCATCATATCAGACGAAATACATTTTCTATCGTCCAGACGAAATATATCGTCATATCGCCCAGCCCTAGGTCTGCCTATTGGAAGTTCAATGTAAAGCTCTTGAAAGATACAGCTTTTTGTTCCAGCTTCAAAGAGTTTTGGAACAGGTGGAGGGAGGAGAAAGGGGTGGGAGTCTCTGAGTCAGTGGTGGGATGCTGGTAAAGCTCATCTAAGGAACTTCTGCCAGCAATAACCCTAACCCTAACGCGTTACTAAGTAACGCGTTACTGCCCAACACTGACCATCGCCTACCAGCAGCTGCAACCTGCACTGATGTTGCCCTCGGTGAAGCCTGCATTGTCTCTCTGCCTGACCTCCCCGAGGTCCAAATTCAACCTCCAGCGTCAGCGGAGCCACCAGGGTAAGCTACAGCAGCCCAGCTACCAGACCAAGCCTATGCAGTAGCTCAGCTACCAGCTAATTGGCCCCCTGCTAACTGGTCCCCAGCTAGCTAGCCCCACTCAAGCTAAACCTAGCCCTAGGTCACTGCCCAATGCTACAGAGCCCTCACTGCCCAGTGCCACAGAGCCCTCACTGCCCAGTGCCACAGAGCCCTCACTGACCAGTGCCACAGAGCCCTCACTGACCAGTGCCACAGAGCCCTCACTGACCAGTGCCACAGAGCCCTCACTGACCAGTGCCACAGAGCCCTCAACTGCCTCCAGTTCCCTGGTGGTGGTCCACTTGATGTCCTTACAGTGAGCACCAGACACCTTGGTTACTTACATTACTTTCACTCTGCAGATAAGTTGAACAACAACATAATGTGACCTCCACTCAGTCAACCACAACGACCCTACACACCCTCATCTGATCACGTATAAAGTTCATTTGATGAAGTGAACACAGGCTAACAGGCTAACATTAGCTTTAGCTAGCTAACACACCATGCTAGACTTGATTGTGGTCAAGTCAAGTTTATTTGTATAGCACATTTCATACACAAGGGCAATTCAAAGTGCTTCACATAAAATGGTTGACATAAGAAAATAAAAGAGTAAAAGAAGAGAATAAAATAGGCATTTAAAACATCACAACAGAACTTTAAGAAACAGCATAAAAAGTGCATTAAGCGACAGGTGCAGCAGTTACAAAAAGAGTTAAAAACTGACAGAGGACTCTTGGGTTTGCATAATAGAATAAATCAATTTTTCTATATTAAATCCCCCGACATCGTGATTAAACATGATTGGAAAAATGTCCATAATCTTTATAATAGTTGGACTCGAGCCTTTAGAGGCAACATATATCTCCTAAAACAGCTGTCAGCAGTTAAAAGCGACGGTAAACATAAAAGTCTTTAGTCTATTTTTAAAAGGGAGTAAAGTTGGGGCAGATCTGAGGTCTTCAGGCAGTATGTTCCAGCTAGCAGAAGCATAGTGGGTGAATGCGGCCTTCCCATGATTTGATTTGATCCTAGGGACAGTAAGCCGGACCCTGCTGACCTGAGAGGTCTAACCCTCTACACACCCTTTATTACTCTCTGTACCCTGTACGGTTCATAGCGTGGGAGCAATTCAGCGATGTATTTTGGGCCTAGGCCATTAAGTGATTTGTAGACTAGTAACAGTATTTTAAAATCTATTCTATGACACACAAGAACTGGAGTAATATGATCAGCTTTCTTAGTCTTTGTTAGATCTCTAGCAGCAGCATTCTGAATGAGCTGGAGTTGCCTAAGTTCTTTTTTGGAGAGACCAGAGAAAAGGCTATTGCAGTAGTCTAACTTACTATAGATGAAGGCGTGAATTAGTTTTTCTAGATCCTGTCTGGACATGTAGCCCCTAATTCTTGCTATATTTCTAAGATGATAAAAAGCTGATTTTCTGATTGACTTAATGTGGGAGTTAAAGTTGAGATTGGAATCAATAATAACGCCAAGATTTTTTAACATGATCCTTTGGCTTCAGGGATCAAGACTCAAGGCATGCAGTGATTTTAAGCTTTTGTTCTTTGGGACCGAAGACAATCACCTCTGTTTTGTCTTTGTTTAGCTGTAGGAAATTTTGGCACATCCAGTTATTTATTTGGTCAATGCACTGGCACAGTGAGTCTATGGGGCCCGGCATAGTCACCTGAGGAAAGAGTTATATACAGCTGGGTGTCGTCTGCATAGTTATGATAAGCTATTTTGTTTTTATGCATAATTAGGCCTAAAGGGAGCATAATGGTTGAATAGAACAGGCCCCATAATGGATCCTTGAGGCACCCCACATGTCATACTAGTTAGGTCAGATGTGTAATTGCCAATGGAAACAAAGTACTTCCTGTCTTGGAGATAGGACCTGAACCACTGGAGGACCGTACCCGATAGCCCAACCCAGTTTTCCAGCCTGTCCAATAATATTGAGTCGTCAACAGTGTCAAATGCAGCGCTAAGATTCAATAGCACCAGAATCAAATTTTTGCCTGAGTCTGAGTTCATTCTAACGTCATTTATGACTTTAGTAAGCGCGGTTTTGGTGCTGTGATGGGGGCGAAAGCCTGATTGGAGTTTATCTAGGAGATCGTTTGAGGTTAGGAATCTATTGAGTTGCAGGTAAACAACCTTTTCAATTATTTTGCCTATAAAGGGGAGATTAGATATTGGTCTGTAGTTACTGATTACCGATGTATCGACAAGCAGTTATAAACGCTTAAAAAAAAACTTGTTGGAAGGGTGTCGAGACAGCACGAAGATGGTTTAAAGCCCCAATCAGTAAGATTTTTGACATTTTTTACTGTAATACAAGAGTTTTTTAGTCATAGGACATGGTAGATTGACTTGTAATAGGGAGACTCTCGGCTTTATTTATCCCACATCGCCCTCCATTGGCCAGCCCTGGGACTAAGCAGGTTGTCTGCTACGTCCCGTGAAAACAAGGAAGTAACTCGATTCGGATTTGCTACGAAAATGATGTTTCACGGAACTATGGATTATTATTTCATCACGTGTCACAACATGTACATAGAGCTTTCTGGCGCTGTGTTTTGTTGACTTGAACGGTGATATCGTTATCGATACTATTGCACCCAGAGGGCGCAGTTTCTCCAATAGCAAAACTTGGAAAACTTACTGAATGGGGCTTTAAGGCCTTGCACAGTTTCCTCTAAAATTTAGTAAAGTTTAGTAAAATGCCTTCTACTTACAGTTATTGTGTCGTCGCTGTCACAGTTGTATTTGTTGCCTTTGGGTGTTTTGAGTCTCTTTCTTGCTGAAACTGCTCTGCTTGACATCTCTTTAGTTTACAATATTGATAAAGAAACATTTAGCTTTGTAGTTGTCATGAACTCTGTCTAGTTTGGTGTTGTCATTTCCTTGTGTTCTGCTTCCCTCCACTGCTGCCCTCAATCTGGCCTTGTTAGCCCTGTCCAAGTAGTAGAACCTCTACTTGATCACTACTTAAAATATATGTACGTAGTGTTGTGACTACATATTCACTATGCAAGCAAGTAGTATAACCTCTACTGTACATTAGGGGTGGGCAATTATTTTTCATGGGGGGCCACATGAGAAACCCAGATTGTTGCCGGGGCCGAACAAATATTGTCATGCCGTAACCCAGGAACTTTGATGATAGAGGACCACAAAAAAATGTACTCGCTACCAGAGGGCCAGATTTTGCTGAGGGTTGGGGGCCAAACGGCGCCGGCGTGAAAATTAAAATTAAGTTGTGATGTAATTATTCATTCTTAAACACCAATATTTGATCCTTTTCTCACTCACGTGACCAAAACTAAGTTGATGTTGTTTTCTAATGCTAGAAAGACATTAGATTATCTTCCAAAAATCGTAACCTTGCAGGGCAGTCTGATCGAACTAGTGTCTCAATACAAATATCTAGGTATTTTAATTGATGAACGTTTAACTTTTAAAACCCAAATTGAAAACCTACCGGTAGTTAAGAAATTGAAGCTTAAGCTAGGTTTCTATTTTAGAAATAAATCCTGTTTTTCCTATTTTGCCAGGAAAAAACTGATAGAAGTTACTTTTCTTCCCCTGCTTGACTATGGCGATCTGCTGTACATGCATGCCTCTTCCCAATGCTTGCATCGCCTGGATACTGTGTACCACAGCGCTCTGAGGTTTGTGACAGGCTGCAAAGCTCTCACACACCATTGCACCCTATACACCAGAGTTCAGTGGCCCTCATTGGCCCTGCGCAGACTTACTCACTGGTACACTTTTATCTACAAGTCCATCCTTGGTCTGCTTCCCTCTTACCTTTGTGGGTATATCACCACAAAATCTAGTAATTACTGTCTGCGCTCAAGTGACACCCTCCTACTGTCCGTCCCCAAGGTTCACACTGAGCTTGGCAAGCAGGCCTTTATGTTCTCTGCCCCTGCAGCTTGGAACCACTTGCAGAGAGACTTGCAGCTAGCTGAGCTGGTCCCCATTAGCACTTTTAAAAATCTAGTGAAGGGTTTGGTAGATTCAAATGGAGGTTGTGAGTGCTTCCAAAGGTAGGCCCGTCTCCTTCTAACTCTAGTCATAGGATTCTGCGAGCTGCTACTTTTTGCTACTTTTTGTTTTGTTTTATTGTGCTTTGTTTCATGTTTTGACTTATGTGTTTTAATGTTTCCTTATGTGCTGTTTGTGTGTTCCTGTCTGCCTTTTAGGCTTCTGAGTCTGCAGTTTGTCATTGTATGCTTTGACCTATGTGCTTTTTAATATTTGATTGTGTGTGTTGTTGAAACTATATTGCTGCTATCTTGGCCATTGCTCCCTCGAAAAAGAGATCTTGTCATCTCAACGGGACTCACCTGGTTAAATAAAGGTTTAATAATAATAATAAAAAATGTGGCCCGCGGGCCGCCAGTTGCCCAGGTCTGCTCTACATGATTACTATTTAAATGCCTGTGTAGGGAAGCAGTAGTGTTTTAACAGCTTTTTCACTACTAACACCAAGTAGCAACATTCTCTGCTTGATTACTACTGAAAACACTACTGTTTTGCTACAGAACTCTACTGGTGTGTCGTGAGTAGTGTATAAACTACAGATTCACTGCACCTACATGTGACTATAGCCACTACTACACAAATAGGTTTTGTGTAGTGATTCAGTAGTACTTTTTCATGTCGGGACGATATTGTTTGAAATAGTTGGTTCTTTTATTTCCAATTTTAATTGCACATCTTATTTAAATACATTGCTTTAATTAAATCATAGGTTTTACCCCCTATGCCACTCTCTAATAATCGATAAAAGAGCCCTTTGTGCCAAATACAGTCAAATGCCTTTTTAAAATCTACAAAACATGAGTAAATTTTATTTTGTATTTTGGTGCACATGTGTGTTAATGATAGTGGTGAGGGTAAAGATATGGTATATGTGCGGTGGTTAGGCATGAATCCAATCTGACTTTGATGCCGGACATTGTGGTCAGTGAGGAATTCAACTATACAGGAGTTGATGATGGTGCAGAGCACCTTGCCCATACGGCTGGTGACGCTCTCTCTCTCTCTCACTCACACACACACACACACACACACACACACACACACACACACACACACACACACACACACACACACACACACACACACACACACACAAAAGTGTAGTGTGAGTTCAAAGTGCTGCCCTGGGCCAGTGGCTCGCTGATGGAGGGAGGAAGGGAGGTAACATACCTGCAGGGGTCAGCACAGGTGAGCTTTAATGGAGCCTTTCCCTTTCACTGTGTGTGTGTGTCTATCTCTCTCTCTCTCTCACACACACACACACACACACACACACACATACACACACACACGCACGCACGCACGCACGCATGCGCACACACACACACACACACACACACACACACACACACACACACACACACACACAGACACACACACATGCATGTACAAATCTACACACATGCATGTACAAATCTTTTCTATCTCTAACCTTTACACTTTTTCTTTCTCTTTTCCTTCACCTCCTCTCTTCCACTATAATGACCTGCTGTTGATCTCACTTATTAACGTCATAAGTAGATTTGTTATATGTTATATATTTGTTATGTTATACATTTATGTTATGTTATATATTTGTTATGTTATATACATGTATGTTATATGTTATATATTTGCTATGTTATTGTGACAGTTTGATTTTATTTTATTTTATTTTATTATGGATATAAAAAAAAACATCACAATCCAAGGGATATCATGTGAAAGTGCAACCACTTATTTCCAACATGGTCCCTGTTGTTAAGAACAGGACACACAATATAACACCAACATGCAATATACATTACAGGTTAAATAAACAATGCAGAGAAAAACAATAGATATATACAGTAAGTGCAAAATTTTGTGACAGGATAGCCTCGTCAAACTATTCTAGATTACTCAGAAAGTATTTCTTCAGGAGGTTTTTAAAACCACTCAGAGAGCTCGTCTTACAGTCATTCTGTTGGGGAGCTTGTTCCATTCCTCTCTCCCTGAGTAGAGGAATGTGCTTCTCCCCACCTTGCTTTTTAGGTTTGGTAGTTTCAGATCAGTCTCACTGGCTCTTGTATTCCGGCCATGAGCATCCTGTACAAATTGAAAATACTTTGTAAAGTAGCTTGGACAATGATCATGCAGAATTTTGTGGACCGTGAAGAGTTTTAGCTGTTGAATTCTATTTTCCACTGGGAGCCAATTCAACTCTTTAAAATGTGCGGGGCTGATATGAGTTCTTGGACTGAGGCCAAGGACAATCCTCATTCATTTGTTTTGGGCTATTTGGAGCCTGTCTTTTGATCTTTTAGTTAGACCGCTGTACCAGGATATACAGGTATAGTCGTAGTGACATTGAATTAAGGATGTAGCAAGAACTTAGCTGCTAAATACTTTGTCCTTGAGTGGATCTTCCCAGTGACAGAGAGGGCCATATCTTCACCTGACATACTCTGGTCCAATTTACAACCCAGGTTACACAACAACATTTTTGCTGTAGCTTCATGCCATCACATTCCACTGAGAAACTAGGATTGTCCCTTAATTTATATTTAGAACCAAAAACAATACATTCAGATTTACCAAGGTGCAGGGACAGTTGGTTTTTGCATAGCCATGAGCTTATATTGTGAAGCTGTGATGATCTAACAGATTCCAGGCTCTCTCCGGATACCAACAAGGCAGAACCATCTGCGTATAAAAACAAAGGACATGAGCAGGCTGATTCCATGTCATTAATATACAATAAAAATAATAAAGGCCCAATTATGCTTCCTTGTGGGACCCCGCAGGTGAGGTCTCTGGGTTCAGAGCACACTCCTCCTACTTCAACTCTCTGTACTCTGTCAGTGAGGTAAGACTGTATCCAGCTCAGTGCCTCCCCCTTAAAACCCATAGCCTTCAATTTGCACAGTAAAATTTGGTGGTTTACAGTGTCGAAGGCTTTTTGTAAGTCGAGCATTGCCATAGCGCAGTACATGCCGCTGTCGATTTGTTTCTTAATAAAATCGGTTAAGAAGCTCAGACATGTATCTGTTGAATAAAACCCGATTGAAAATAAAATAAAATATCGAACTGTTAACATAATTAAAAATCTGATCATGAACAGTTCTCTCTAACATTTTACTTAAAACACTTAAAATAGAAACAGGTCTGTAGTTGCTCTGTTCAGTTTTACTGCCTTTTTTGTATAAGGCTGTAACCTTGGCTTTTTTTAATTCCTGAGGGACTTTGGACTGGGAGATCGAAAGGTTTATAATGTGTGTGATATACAGTATGGTGAAATGACCTCTGCAGTATCTTTCATATATTTGGCAGGGATGGAATCTGGTCATTTTTCTTTCTTTTTTTTACAGGGGCCTAGACTGTTGAGCAATTTGGTGACAGTTGGAACTGTCACCTGGGAGAGGGAGAACTGTTCCTCGAGAATCCCTTTAGATTTGTAGTACTTTGTAATAGTGGGTTCATCAAAAGCATCATTGGTAGTGGGGAGTTTTTGAACTAGGTCATCTGCGATTGTTGTAAAAAACTGATTAAGGCTATTGGCGACTGTCGCCTTATCAAAGCTTATAGTGCCATTGACGTTCAGTCCTATACTACCTTGTTTTTTCTTGGGTTTTTCCCTGGTCCCTAGTAATTTGTAACCTGATGCTGCCAGATGGATGTAAGTTGGTTCACATTAATTTGTTTCACAATCAACATCCATCTGGGTTTGGCCAAGCTACCTTGCTGAAGAGGGCGGTCACTTTTTTCAAGCTACTTGGCAGGTGATTGGATGGACCGTCTGTCTGTCACCATCTGGGCGTGCCAACGCCAACCAATCAGATCGACTTGCCTTCATGACGTAGCAGCGGCAGCGCCTGGTAAACAGCTAGGACTGCAATTGTTAAATAGTTAGCATGGAGGTCGCAGATTTTTGCTGTTTTTGTAAGGTGAATATTGGGTGCAAACATTGACTATTCAATTTGCCAAAAGAAAGAAGAATAACTGCAGATGTCTGACTGAGGATGAAGTGCAGGTAGGCCATTTTGCACGTTAAATGTAACTGATTGGAATAACTGATGTTACGCTAACGTTAGCAACATTTGCTTGGCAGCAGCAATCCACAACTAGCTAGCAGCCGCCCCGGCCTCCGGGCGGGCGCCGCCCGTGCCGGGGGCCCCTCTCCCGGCCGCGGACACCCAGGGCAGCCACCGCCCACACGAGGGGCTCTTGGCATGGGCGGTGGCTGTGCTGGGTGCCCGCGGCCGGGAGGGGGGCTCCCGGCACGGGCGGCGCCCGCCCGGAGGTTGGGGTGCTACGTCTGATGATTAATGTTAAAGTTAACAGCGATTAATTACTAACACATATCGTTGTTCGTTTCTTCAGGGAAATGATGACATGGTATGACACCGAGTGGCACGCACCCTGGACAGCTAACGTCATGGAGACGCAACGCTCTCTTGCCTCTATGATCATGGCAATAATATCAGCCAAATGCTTTGATACAATATAATGATTTAACGCTACTATTTAGCATTAAGGACTGGTGAATTTTTGCATATTTGTCAGTGGAATGGTAGATGTTTACGCATGACTGGAGAATGTTATTTGCTTACTTTTGTGATAATAAACTAAACGGAGAAAAGACGGCCGTGTGGTGTTGTTGTTACATAATCTGCTGGTCTTGAGGCACGATTGGAACAATTATAAGATGATGTAAATTCATAAAGATGTTGATGTCAGATGAATCTGCGAAAGGGAGCTGCCTGGAGCCCAGAGGACGTCAAGGTACCATGCACAGAGAAGAGGAAAAACACCCTTAGGTTAGTACAGTAAGTACACCATGCAGCATGTATTTGGATATAATCTCAAACTTTAAGAATGGTTCCTTGTTTATTTATTCCTAGTATTGGCTCCCATGCCGTTTGTTTACCCCCTATCTAAAGTACAAGTGCAAAATCTTAAGCTATGTTCTATCGATAAACCAATTTCTCGAGTAACAGCTCCAAAATATCAGACATAAAGTAATATGCTTGTGAGAGCTATATTCACACTTCAAGCGTCATACGGGGGAAAATATCAGATAAACTGATTGTTATATCCTGAGAACTTTAATCTCGCCTGTATAACATAATATGTCACTCGGACACCAACGTGAGTTAACGTGGTTTATTAGACAGCAGCCAACATTCCAATCATGCCAGTCATAGCAGAATACATTGCGTTCAGCTACAGTAACAGTAAAGGGACAATAAATCACACTGATCTTTGCAGTTCTGTGTTGATTAGCTAATATTTCAGTGGCATTTTGATTAACGTTATGATTTATTTCTATTTGGAACAAAAAGTATGGTTTAACAGATTACATGTTTACTGGGCAGTGGTGAGAAGGGCTTTGTGTTTGTGTGACTTGCGTGAATGGCTAACGGCTAGCCATTCACTAGCCTTACAGCTAGCTGATGGCTGCTAAGTTCTCCCAGCCTAGCAACGGTCTGAAGGCTATCTCCCCAAATTCTACAACAATGTCTTGTTTACTAACGTTCATAGTTGATAACGTTACAGCAATACAGTTACGGTTTCGTACTCACTGTAAGATCAAGTGTTTAACGTTTATGTTAGCTTATTGTTTTGAATAGAATGTTTGACCAGCCCAGATTTCAGATTTCTTTTTAAAAGATAAATAAATAAATAAATAAATAAAAGAAATCTGAAAGTGTTTAACGTTTATGTTAGCTTATTGTTTTGAATAGAATGTTTGACCAGCCCACTGGAGCTAGCCTAGGTAACCGCCGCCATGTTGAATAGTGAAAGAACTACAAACGCACAGGCGCTTCTCGGTGGCATCACACCCGGTCTCGCCTAAAGCCCGCCCGTAGCTCACGCTGATTGGGTCACCTGGGCGCGGGCCGGTTTAAACTCCAATCTTGAGCCGAGTTCAGACGGAGGTGGGATTGTTAATTTGTCTGGCGGAGTCAGGCTAAGTAATTTGAGGGTAGCCCATAGTTCTTTGGAATTGTTTTTATATTCCTCGATTTTTCCTTTAAAATAGCCTTTTTGGCCATCTTCTACCAGCCTTTGCGCTTTATTTCTGAGAGCTTTGTATTTGATAAAGAGATTGGGATCACTGGTTCTCCTGAATTGTTTAATTAATGTATTCCTTGAATAGTTTCTAGGATTTTGTTGTTTATCCAGGGTTGTGTCCTCTGCTTGATCCGAATCTCCTTTAATGGAGCAGTTCTATATCAAGGGCCAAAATAAATTGACTTTGGAAGATGCCTACAGCTACATCGACGTCTTCACAGGAAAGGAGGGGTTCCCAATCAGCTTTTTGAAGCTCCTCCTTTAAAAAATCGACTGAATAGTTTTTACTAGACCTAGTATGCACAGAGTTATGATCAAAAAAGAGCTTCCTACCTACCTTTCTAGTACAAAAAATCATTAAATGATCACTAATTGCACAATTAATTATACCACTATGAGATATCAAACGTACTATCAGACACAATAATTAGATCAATTCAAGTTTTCGAGGTAGTACAGACTCGAGTTGGTTCATTAATCAACTGAGAGAGTAGTTCGCTACTCTCCCTCTCAGATAGGACGCTATGATTGTTTATATATATCTATTCTTGTTTTGATGGCTGTCATTGAGAGAAAGGGGTTGGCTCAGGACCTGATGTACGGGCTGGTATTTAATGAGCCTGGAAGCAGAGATGGCTCTCTCTTGAAATCAACGTAGAAGAGGAGCCAGACAGCTGCTTGCTCGGAGTCTCTGTTTTGTCTTTCTTTTATGTCACATTATTTACCAGTGTGTGTTTTGAGTTTTGTAATGTTTCTAAATGATCAGAAGTGGAGTTGCTGATCTCCACTCATCCTCATCTGTCTGAGCTGTCCCGAGGAAGAGCGCCTCACCACCACACCTGGGCCGGACTGCGATAGCTTCGCCAGGTGAGCAAACTTTCATTTCTCTTTGATGACAGCCGTGTTTCTTTCATGTTGCAGAGTTGCGGTGCCATTTGTTTGCCCCTAGACTCGAGCCTATAACCGAACCTGTGACATTATATACATGTATGCTATATGCAGAGATGGGCAGTATTTTAAATACATGTATTTCAAATATGTATTTCAAATAAATTTGTGTATTTTGTCATTTGTATTTGGCTGGACCGGAAAAAATTAGTTGTAATTCGTATCAAGATATTTCAGAGCTTGGGCCCTATCGTCATACGGCGCTATCGTTTGCGTTGCGGTTTGCGCGCCTCTTGCTATCTTCCCTGCGTCTTAAGCTAAGCGTCTTTATCAGTTTTTATCAAATGTATTTTTATGTATTTTCGAAATACAAATTACGTATTTGTATTTCAAATACATTTTTCAGACCTGTATTTTGAATTTTCTATTGTGATACTTTTTTTGAGCAAGTATTTGTAATTTGGATCAAAATACTTTTTGATGTATTTTTGCCCATCTCTGGCAATATGTTATATATTTGTTATTATGTGATATACATGTATGATATGTTATGTTTGTTATATTCATCCTTGTTGCTAGTATTAATAGTAGCCTAATTGTACATTTCCACTTACTTAGGGTATCCTTTTTTATTGCATTTTTTTATTATTTTTTTTAATAATTTGTATGACCAAATTGTTATTGTTTTCTGATTTGATTTCCTCAACAGAGGTTCAGGGAGAAGACAGAGGAAAACAAGACATCCACAATATGACATGCAACACATTTACCTTCCATGCAGTCGACACATTCTATACTCGTGCAGATGGTAGGCGGGCGGCTTTAGCTCAGGAGGTAGAGCGGGTCGGCCAATGACACAAGGGTTGGCGGTTCGATCCCCGCTCCCTCCCAGCTGCTTGCCTTGGGCAAGACACTTAACCCTCCTTGCTCCCGATGGTGTGTAGGCACCCTGCCAAAGCGCTATATAAATGCAGGCCAGGCCAGATGCAAATAACAACATGCATACACACACACACACACACACACACACACCAATACACAGAGTACCAATGAATAGAGAAGCACATGTATGGCCAATGATGTATACACACACACACACACAAATCATATTAAGCTGTGTTCAGACCAAAAGTGAAGCAAATATTTTGTGTGGCGTGGTTACATACAAAGTCAATGCAAAGACGCAAGCGGATGAGATTTTGCGCCGTGTGATGCGTATAACACGGATGACGCAATGGATGACGTGAAGTGAATGACCTCAACCTCAACCATGTATTTCTTTTTTTAAGCAAAATTTGTGCAGCGCAAGGTGAAGACTCACTTCGCGTTTGATGTGAACACTACTGTATGTTGCTCAAAAAATGTAATGTATTACTTGTTACTCTTTTCAAAGCTAATATTACTTTACTTATTACTCCAGTAATTCGTTACTACTACTATTACAACTCGTTATAGGCTACATTTTTATTACCCCACAAAATCAGTTTGTGTCCTTTCTCCTCAAACTTCAATGTTGCATTTGGGTTCAGTTTTTGGGTGTTGTGTTTGAGTTTGTTTCAGAATGCTGTGTGCAAAGCAGTTCTCTGTCCTCACCTTCCACTCTCAGCCCTCTGATCTCTTCCAGAGGAGAGAAGGAGGAGGGGGTGCAGGTGACTCTCCCCCAGCCTTCAGAGCTCTTCCCTGGGGCGCTGACAGCTCCATGGCCCCCTGGGCCCTTTCCTGCCTGGGTCACCGCAAGCTAACCTCAGGGTGGACCGCAAGAGGTGTGTGTGTGTGTGTGTGTGTGTGTGTGGGTGTGTGTGTGTGTGTGTGTGTTGGTGTGTGTGTGTGTGTGTGTGTGTGTGTGTGTGTGTGTGTGTGTGTGTGTGTGTGTGTGTGTGTGTGTGTGTGTGTGTGATGACTGTTTGATTGTATCTCCTTGTATTGGAGTATTAGTGCATACCCTGTGTCCACTTGGCGCATTAGTTGTGCACATCATCAGAAATGAATGCACGGAGGATAGGCGAGGCAGCCATCATGCACAGACAAACGCATAGCTAAATGCAAGTACATCTCCAGCCTTAGAATTGTGAATAGATTGAAATCGTCCATATACTCATGATGTGGGTCAGGGGCTAAAATGGGGAGGGAGCGGGGGTTAGGGCTCAGGTCAGACACACACACGCACGCATGCATGCACGCACACACACACACACACATGCGCGTGTGCACACACACACACACACACACACACACACACACACACACACCCACACAATCCCCTTCATTGTAGTTCGGAAGCGGCAACAAAGCATTGAGAGAGGAGAAAAAGAGCCTTTTACCTGAACCACCTCTCCGTGAAGAACGAGGGCTCAACACCACCTTCTTTTACTACCCCCCTTCCCTCCATTTACCCCCCCCCCCCCCCCCCCCCCCACCCCCCATCACATCCCTGTTCAGCTCATTGTCGGAGGGGACAAAGACCAGGAGAGAGGGGGAGGACTCACCTGATAAGAGCATGAATGATCCAGTATGCATGCTCAAATCAGATCTCTCTCCTCTCCCCAAAACACACCACTTCCTCTCATACAGATGGAATAAATAGCCGTTTTCACACACAGATCGCGCAAAATTGCAGTTCAAAAGGCCCGCAAAACCGGCAGCCTCGCCACAGAAATTGCTTTTACACACAGCCAAGCAGCACCGCCACATTCCCGTCCTGGGGTGTGCTTTCAAGTGACATCCACCCTTCCCGGATTGAAAGGCGAGCGGAGGCATTTCCACCCAGCTCCTCGCCCCAAATGAATATTTTCATAGGTTAGTGTAGCCTAGGCTACTGTATGATGAACAAATTCATTCAACAACCAAACATCGCTGATGTATGCCAGCCAACGAGGTGCAGCTGCGGTTGTTAAGGATCAAGCTGATAAAGCTGCGCTCGTTAAGGATCAAACTGATAAAACACAAAAGTGTTGTCCACATGCAGCATGGTAACAAGGCTTTCAATATTCATCTGATCGACTTTATGCATCACAGACGCATTGCACTTCTGGAGCTGGTTTCCAGAGGGAATATCCTCAGACCAACTCGCCACAGACAGCTATAGTCTTCTCAAACTGCAACACCACATACCGTATGTTGTTTACAGGTTGGAATGTGGATGTGGTTGCTTCTATGTGGGACGCACAAAGCGTAGACTGACGGACAGATTCGCAGAGCATGTTTATGCCATCAGAACAGCCAATGACCAATATCCTATGGCTAAGCATTACCAACAGGCTGGCCACAGCAGCCCCAGTTCTTTAAAAGTGGTCCACTGCTCTCGCAGAGGAGGGGACAGGCTCAAACTGCTCCTTCAGAGGGAAACATTTTGGATTTTCAAACTCAAGGCCATGGGTTAATTCCCCTGGGTTAAATGAAGAAATTGATTATTCTCCATTTCTGTAATTTTTGTATGGCCATACATTTGTTTTAAATTTTGTTTTTATATTGTTTTTAATCCTA
The DNA here is from genome assembly GCF_964638095.1 of Poromitra crassiceps. NCBI lineage: Eukaryota > Metazoa > Chordata > Actinopteri > Beryciformes > Melamphaidae > Poromitra > Poromitra crassiceps. The sequence continues at coordinate 115,956,240 of NC_139623.1, forward strand.
TACCTGTATATTTGGTGTTTTATCTTGTATTTTCACACTTTGCTTGGTGTTTTATTGTACATATTGGTGTTTCATGATACATATTCACCTGTATAACCCATGTTGACCACTAGGGTTGTCCATTGACTATGATGTCACTTCCACCCATTGACTATGATGTCACTTCCACTTTTTGTCTTCATAAGTGAAATGTTTGTACCAGTATTCCATTTGCCCTGAGGAAGGTCAGAAGACCGCAACGCGTCGGCATAGCCACTTCTAATAAAGGCTTTTTAATTTTTCCACAATAAGAGTGCCTTGATTCCCCTTTTTTCTTTGAAATAATAAAATAATGTTAAAATGTGCTAAATATGTACTTGGGGGGACGAGGGGAAAATAATAGCTCGCGACTAGTTTTATTTTTTGTAATTCGTGAATCATGCTCGTTGAAAACTGCCTTGTCAGTGAGCTCAGAGAAACTTTCCACTTTTGCAGACGATTGTGGTAACAGCCTTCTCGTGTCAAACTCTGCACAGACATCATTCGGCACAGTGAAGCTCAAACAGCCAACTATAGAAACAAGAAGAAAACAGTGACTTTAGGGGGTCTTTAACGTAATGTTACATGGCAGGTAAAAGCAGAGCTGCAAAAACCTGCTCAAAACTGTGCAGCACAGATGTGATCATGGCCTGTGCGCCCACTAATAGTCAGAATAGAGCGGCACATCGACTGAGCTGCTCTCAGTGTGGCGTCAGACTGCACAGACCCCTTGGGGCTTAATGCTATATAGCTACTATTGGGAAGTTTAAACTCTCCAACAATATAACATGTTTATGCTCTTATTGTATGTTTTTTATAATAACTCTCTACTTACAATAGTTAATAATGGATTTCTGTATCTAACAATAAGAAATATTCACAGTGCTGGGTCAGATAGACAAAATCTCATCAAATGCCGGTCCGTGGTCCTAATGTGGTCTAAATTACAGGTACCTGATATGAACAAGGACAAGTTTGGCCCAGGACCACGTGCGTCATGTGGCAACCGCGGGCGCAGGCATCCCTGGGTTGTGGCTAGATGGAGTACAGCCACGGATGGAGTGATGTAAAATCGCGGCAATTGTTATTCCATTTAATTTGTGTTACTTCTTGTATAGTGTCATGACGAAAGCAAAGATACAACAGGGTGAGATAAAGGATACATTCCCCCAATATGCAAGTAGCCTATAATAGTGAAAAGAGAAAGGGACATTACACAAAGGTATGTCGAGCTAAAATGATAAGTGAGGTGAATGTCTCCAGACACAGAAGATGCCAGGTTCGCTGAGTGCTGATAACAATAACGACCAGCGATATATGCAGATGTTAGCGACATACCAGCTGAGCTGTACTGAAAGAGCCAGTTCGGGAAGCTGGAGAAAACATCCATGGCCCTATCTTCGTACAGGCGATATCCCCTATTAGTGCTTGCGCACCTGTTTGCGCGTGCCTTAAAGCAGGGAAGATTGCAGTCCGCTGTCCAGGTGTTATGCCGAGTTTTGCACCCCTGCCAGGCAGCAGCAAAACGCATCCTCACCTCACGGGAACATATTGTAATGATTTATACAGAAACATAACTGTTTAAAAATTATATAATTGTTTGAGTAGACGTGACCCCCCTGTTTTTAAGTTAAAACAGCCCCAAAATATGGTGGCGATGCATGGTGGTGCGGAGAAGCATAACTCGTCAGAACAACGGGCCCAAACTCAGATTAGAGGCGTGCCAAATCATTTATGCACCGTGCAAATGGGATTTGGGCGGTGTTAACCACCGGAATTATTCACAGGTGTGGCCTGGCAATGCCTGGGCGTTACATCAATCAAACCAGATTCCCGTCTTGCTGTCCATGTAATACAGTTTGCATGAGGTATGCTGTAATTCTTCCCATGTGTAATTTGGATAGGTGTAGGCCTACTGACTTTATATATTATTCCTATCTCATAACGGCACCATCTCATCAGATACCTGTTAAAAACATCTGAGTTTTGATGCAATTCGGGTTATTTTGTTGATTGGGGTGGGACAATAGAAACGTGTTTGCAGCGGGTAAACGGCGGAGACAAAAGAAAAGATTGAAGGATTTACAGTGAACTCAATTAAAACTCTCAACTTGTGCCAGATCGGCTGTGATGCCAACGACCCTCCGGGTTATAGCAGGTGAAGGTGAATAGCCTATTGCAAGTAGGCTGCAATGTACAAGTTTTTTCAATTAATTTACCATAACCCCTCTGTGCAATGTGATAAACATTTCTCAGTGAATTATAGTTGATTGCCTCACCGAATAATCTGCTGGTTACCCAATTTTAGCAGCAGAATTTGATGTCCTGGGGTGGCATGTCCATGCGTAATGACGTTTCTGCGCTGCGCGGAGATTATGGTGCGCTCCAGCGCAGCGAGGTATTTAGCGCGTAAGAGGTCCTTTTCAAAGCTCTTAGCGCAAAGTAATTGCACGCTGCTGACGATAGGATAATGCCATCTATCCCCACATTTAGCGCTCAAACGCCTGCTTTGGCATGTGGCACGCCTATGCCCAGTACAATTATAACACTGCGCTATGTGCCCGCCAATTTGCATTGCGCACGGCGTTAAACGAGCGCAAACGCTAAATTACCGCTTTTGGGAAGATAGGGCCCCCAGAGTTTTGCATGGGCCAGGGGAAAAGCATTTGAATCATAATGGGAAATTCAAAGCTCAAAGAGCAACATGGAGCAAGGGAGGGAGGGAGGGAGGGGAAGAGAGAGAGGGAGGGGAAGAGAGATAGGGAGGGAGGGGCAGAGAGAGAGAGAGGGAGGGCGGGAGGGGCAGAGAGAGAGGGAGGAATTTATATGGTCGGGGCTTTGGTTTTTTGGGTTCTGGTGAATTATCCTGAATGAAGCGTTTGTTGACTCAGCAGAGTGGAGTGAGGGCGTCAGGTGACTGTGTCTTTGTGATGGAGAGGAGCCCCGCTGGCTGTGAGTGGAATGTCACCTGAAACAATGCTGCGACAGTGGTCCATCATCATTAGAGAGGCTATCATTGTGAAAAGCTGTGAATACTGACGGTGTCACATCTTATAGTCAGGATGCAGCGCCACTCACCACTGACTTCTCTACTGTCGGCTGCCTGTACTGTCAGTGCAGGACCTGAAGCTTCATCTGCATCATCAGCTAAATCACTGATTCTCAACCTTTTTCATATCAAGGCCTGCTATTTAGTCCACTCTAAAGGATAACACCAAAACACACAGCTGATTTATTTTGCACATGATCTCACAAATAGCCTATCCAAAAACTGGAAACAGTTTTACAGACATTGTTTAGTTTGACAGTTATTGATAGTTGGTTTGATTTACTGTAAGTTGCAGACCAGTGGTGTCATTTCTGCATGAATGACATCATTGGTCAACAACTTAACTCAAATCAACTCTCAATAACTCAAACAAAATGAAAGCCTGCAACACTGCTTACAGTTTTCTGATATGTGTGAGATCATGTGCAAAATTAATCAGCAGTGTTTTCGGTGAAGTTCTCCTTTGATGAGATGGTGCCTCTCTGACCCAAATCTGAGAATATATTTATTGTTAGATATTATTTTGTCCAGAATTCCATGACTGTCTGTATTGTATAGGCAACAGATAAACTATGATCAAAGTAGTCATTCCTCTACATATAATCGTCAAGTTGAACAATTCACCAATTTTCTGTGGACCCCCTGGAATTGCCTCAAGGACCTCTGTGGTCCTCGAACCTGAGCAAAATGACATGGAAGTTATTCAGCATCCCTTACAAAACTAAGAGCAAGATCAGATGCAGCTGGATTAATTCATTTGAATGGAAACTGACATTGAACACAACACGTTGGTGAACACATTCAACAACATATCATCGTCCTTTTGCATTTCTGTTCTTGGTTTACACAAAAATGTGTATTTAAAAATAAAAGCAGATCCGGTCTCCATAAAAGGACTATCTCTCCTAAAGTTGTTCTCTTCCATCAACAAAAATACTATTCAGCAAAATTATGTTTTAAAACATCTAACAACTATCTGTTGTTGAATCTGCTCACCGTGCCCAATGTCAGTTTTCAGTTTATGTTCATGAATTAATGTGAATAAAAAATTGGAACACTATAAACTCCTCCAGCTGCGTCTGATCTTGGTGAGTAGATTATATTCTGGTTTTCATGGTGGAATATTAGCTTTGAAATCTTCCTCTCCTCTTGCTCGAATTCCTCGTCTTCATGGCCCGACATGGACATGCTGAGAGCGATGATCAATGCTGAGTGGACCCGCGATTACAGATGGCTTGATGGCAGGATCAAAGCAGCGCACGATAGGAGGCTTGAAAAATGGCGAAACAGCTCCGGAGAAGACGATCAGCCAGAGGTATGACCAGCCACTGAGATGAACAATCAGGAAAGGGGATGATGCCGTGATGACCACGTTTATATACTGCTCGTGTCCTCTTTGTTGATTGGCTCAGCAGATGGGGATTTATGACATCACGGATGACATCACAGTGGTATTATGACATCACCGATGACATCAGCGAGTATGACATCGCCGATGACATCACCGATGTTTTGATAGATGTCCTGGGCTGATTGGCTATGACTGGTCTCCCCATCTTGAACCTCGGTCGAGACCAACAATCAATCAATCATGAGAGACCAGTGGGTAAAATCTGACAAGCAAGCTTTATTCACAAATAGCATGGCAACTAATTTTTGGCGTAATGACGCCGTGGTAAGATGACCCTCAGAATCCCCCAAAAGGAAAGACTCACTTTTTAGAGACGACTCCGGGCTTCTGGGCATTTAGCGGCTTACGAAAACCACCAACTGGCTTGGCCTCAGCGATACAGCGGGCACTGGATAGAACAAGCACTTGTTCGCCAAGCGGCTTACGTCAGCGCGCTCGGTCTCTTCAGCGACTTACGAAAACCACCGACCGGGGCCACAGTACACAGCGGGCACTGGATGGAACGCTTGTTCCATGCCCGCTTTACGTCGGTCGGCATGCTGCATTCAGATTTGGCCTAATTACTGTGCAACTAAAAACCACAGACCGGGCTACTTGGCCTCAGCGATACAGGATACTGGATAGAACGCACAGTTGTTCAGCCAACTGGTATTTCGGAGCTCAGCGACTTACGAAAACCAACGACTGGGCTTGGAGCAACCAATCCGGCCTACTGCGGCGCGCTGTATTAACATTTTGGACTCACCACAACCTAGACCGGCTCCAGCGACTTACGCACAAGCGGCACTGGAAGAGGAACGCTTGTTCGACCGGCTTACATCGGAGCATTACTACCAACCTAGACTGGCTCCAGTGACTTATGCGCGGAATGACTCTGAGAGGAGGGCATCTGCTCAGTCTAGGATAGAGAATCCCCCCCGTAGGAAATTGTTCAGGAGTCAAGACGTTGGGGGTGGACTGGGAAGGTGGGTGGGGCGAAACACAGCTCCGGAGAAGACGATCAGCCCGAGGTATGACCAGCCACTGAGATGAACAATCAGGAAAGAGGATGATGTCGTGATGACCACACCGCTCGTGTCCTCCTTGTTGATTGGCTCAGCAGACGGGGATTTATGACATCATGGATGACATCACAGTGGTATTATGACATCACCAATGACATCAGCGAGTATGACATCACCGATGACATCACCGATGTTTTGACAGATGTCCTGGGCTGATTGGCTATGACTGGTCTCCCCATCTTGAAACTTGGTTGAGATCATGAGAGACCAGTGGGTGAAATTTAACAAGCAAGTTTTATTCACAAATAGGATGGCAACTAATTTTTGGCGTAATGACTCCGTGGTAAGATGACCCTCTTCTTGTGGTGAGAGAAAGGAGGGCAACTGCTCAGTCTAGGATAGAGAATCCCCCATCCTAGACTGAGCAAATGCCCTCCTCTCTCACCACAAGAAGAGAGTCATCTTACCACGGAGTCATTACGCCAAAAAATAGTTGCCATGCTATTTGTGTATAAAGCTTGCTTGTCAAATTTTACCCACTGGTCTCTCATGATTGAAATGAAATATCACCTGTTTTCAGGCATGCAGCTTGTTGAAAGCATTTTCTTATCAGATCATCTTTCATTCAGCCTTCATCACCTTTGACCTAACAACGCCAGCCTCTTTATGTAAATCTCCCTCTGCACATCCAGCCCAGATGAAAGCATGCTGATTTGCATTACTTTTTCTTTTAGATTCCTTTGTTTTGGGAAAAACATTGCAGTTAGTCTGATGCAAACTCTCATCCTGGGAGAAAACCAGTAAACAGAAAACCATAGTTAAGGTCTAAATATACTTCCGCGTCATACCCCTTGCTTAATGTGCCGAGGGGTGCGCCGCGGCCGGTGTCGCATCTAATTTTCGAGGGGGTCCTATAAACACAAATACAGAAAACACATACATGTACAAACAGATATAAAACACATATATGTACAAACAGATATAAAACATACATGTACAAACAGAAAACACATACATGTACAAACAGAAAACACATACATGTACAAACAGAAAACACATACATGTACAAACAGAAAACACATACATGTACAAACAGAAAACACATACATGTACAAACAGATAAAACACATACATGTACAGATAGAAAACACATACATGTACAACCAGATAGAAAACATACATGTACAAACTGATAGAAAACACATACATGTACAAACAGATAGAAAACATACATGTACAAACAGATAGAAAACACATACTGTACATGTACAAACAGCTTTGTACAGCATGTACAAACAGATATAAAACACATACATGTACAAACAGATAGAAAACACATACATGTACAAACAGATACAAAACTTAGGGCCCTATCTTCGTAACGGCGGTAATTTTGCGCTGGAATAACGCCGCGCAAAGTGGGCGTGTCAGGCCGCTGCGCTTGTCGTCATCTCGGCGCAAAGCTCCGCTTTATACCCAAAAGCATTGTAGAGGCGTGGTCATGCCCAAGAAAGCCACAGCGTCAAATCAGCAGCTTCCTCCTCACTGAGAGAGACGTGCTCATGCCCACCTGTGAATCACCTGTGTATTATTGTAATTTCACACGCTGAAAAAGGGCTGCTGGGAGTGCTGTCCTCCTTTCTTGATGGCTGTCATGTATAGTTCTCTTCTCAACGGTCCTAAAAAATCTAATCTGACCCAACCCAACCCGCTTGAGACGCGGACCGAGCTCAACTCGCCCGCCGTTGTCACATATAGGCTACTCAGCCCGAGACCGACTCAGCCCGACCAAAACAAACAGTTATTAGACCTAGTAGGACATTATACAAAAGTGTGCAATTATGCTGCCGCGGCTCAAATAAGGGGAACGATGTGTGTGTTACTGCCATAAATGTTTTTCAGCTTGCATGCCGTTATAAGGACGCGCGCTTATCCCTTTTCGGGCTCTCTCTTCTCCTGCATCTCCGCTGCGGGGCTACTGCATGCGTAATTATGCAGCGTACTGAGAGCCGCGATTAGTGATGCTGCTCTATTTGAAGTTGAATTTCATTCCACCGGCACACATTTTATTAATCAGCTATTTTTTATTCATTTCTATTAATATATATACATTGAATCCAAACAATACAGGGAGAACCTACAGGAGCGTGCTGTCGAAGCAATGTAGGCCGAGCAAGACAGCTAGTTGTCAAGGATCACCCCAAGGTTCTTACCTGTTTGAGAGGGAAGCACAGTGGTATTGTCAATGGAGATGGAGAGGTCTGTGAGAGGGCAGTCTTATGGGAGGAAGAGTAGCTCTGTCTTACCAAGATTGAGCTTGAGGTGGTGGGCAGACATCCAGTCGCTGATGTCTTTAAGGCATGCAGAGATGCGTGCCTCGATTTGGGTGTCTGAGGGGGGGAAGGAAAGGAAAAGCTGAGTGTCATCGGCGTAGCAAAGAAAAGCCATTAGATGAGATCACATGGCCAAGAGAACTGATTTAGAGTGCAGTTCAGCTCTCAACGAAGGCGGTCGCTTTTTCTCCCTCTCTCCCTCTCTCTCCCTACTGCCTGCTCACTCGTCCTGACCGGCTACTCTTGCACTGTCTCTTCGAAACTATCTGAAGTAATTATGGAATTGATAAGCTGGTCTCTCAACGCAATTGACAACATTTTTTCCACGAGAAGCGCTGGTTCGGGGGAACCTATCTGCCCTGACGGTACTTTTTCTGCGGGCTACGTGATGGACTCATGGGAGAAGTGGCGGGTTGTCTGCCTGGCGGTTCTCTCCGTGGAGGACATCGAAGATGTTTATCTATTTGGATTTATGATAGCAGGACATTTGCTTCTTGGATTGAGCTTTGCCCTAGTCTATCGGAAAATAAAAATGATGGGAGCCACTCAAGAAAGCCCAAAGCTGCCCGTCATGTTAAACATGTTAAACGAGATGGGCAGAGCCGTGAGCACTCAGACTGTTGTGACTTCTGATCAGAATCGCAAGATGGATGGTGTGATTTCTGATCTGAATCACAAGATGGATCACATTTTGGAGAAACTCACTGCTCTGCATGGAAGTGATTAGTTGGAGACCATGTCTGGAGCGGAAATCAATTGGAATGCTGTTTTCCCTCGCCTAACCCAAACATCCTATCTCATTCCAGCGCCCCCCTCTCGCTTGTCGGCCCGGCAAGGCCGCTCGCAAGAAACTCTCCCCTGAAGACTCACTGCAAAGTAGCGCTCTACTAGCATTGATACTGGACTGCAGAAGGTCCGAGTCATTCTGGGAGAGAGAAAGTTGATCGGAAGCTGCTCGTTCGATGATTTGGGAAAGGAATGATAGAAGGGAGACATGTCTGCAGTTCTGAATAGCAGTAGGGTCAAGGGAGGGTTTCTTAAGCAGAGGCTTGACTCTAGCAGTCTTTAGAGCAGCCGGAAACAAGACCTGAGGACAGAGAGGAGTTGATGAGAGTATAGTGAGGAAGGGAGATATGTCAGGTGAGATGGTTTGGAGGAGAGAGGAAGGGATAGGATTGAGGGGACAGCAAGTGGCTCGGTTAGAGTTGACGAGTTTAAGCACTTCACCGGGAGAGAGAGGGGAGAAGGAATTAAACCATGGGGACAGGGGGCAGAGAAGCAGGATTGGAGTCAGGAGTGTTATCGATGGTACCTGGAGGATGGAAGGAAAAGCTGATGTCATCCACCTTCTTAGTAAAGAAGGTTACAAAATCATCAGCAGAGAGGGAGGGGGGAGGGTGGAGGAGGGCGGAGAAGGTGGAAAACATTTAACTGGGATTGGACGCAGAGGACTGGATTTCAGCGATGAAGAAGAAGGTTTTTGCTTTTGAGACAGCAGAGGTCAAGTTGGAGTGGATAAGATGGTAGGAAGAGAGATCTTCAGGGTGATGTGATTTTCTCCATTTCCTCTCAGCTGCCCGAAGCTCTGTTCGATGAGTTTGCAGAGATTCAGTCAACCAATGAGCAGGGGGAGAGGATCGGGCAGGCTTAGTGGTGAGTGGGCAGAGAGAATCAAGAGCGGAGGAGAGAGGATAGAAGAGTGGTGGAAGCCTTCTCAGTGGACAGGAGAGAGAACTGCTCGGCTGAGGGAAGCAAGGAGAGGACAGCAGAAGAGAGGGAGTTAGGTGAGAGAGTTTTTAGGTTGCGTTGGGTGCTGATAGAGTGAGTGGGTGATGGGTGGGAGGTGGGGAGGGAGATGGTTATAAAGTGGTGGTCGGATACAGGAAGAGGAGTCGTAGTGAGGTTGGAGGTGGAGCAGGATCTGGTCAAGGCCAGGTCAAGCACGTTCCCTGCTTTGTGAGTTGGAGGAGATTGAGAGAGGTAGAGGTCGAAGGATGAGAAGAAGTTAAGGAAAGGCAAAGATTGCAAGGTTACCGGCTGGATGTTGAAATCGCCCAGAAGAATGAGTGGCGTACCATCCTCAGGAAAGACGAGGGTGTCCATTTCATCGAGGAAGTCACAAAAACACAGACACAAACAGCTTGCGCACCCTCTCCCACCCATGCACACCCACAGACCTCAGCTATTATACAGGGAAAATGGGTTATAATGACCCAGATAGTAAATCAATTCCATCAGCATCTGAAGATTGTGAGTACAGACAAATTAAAAGCATGAGCAGGTTGTTTTGAGCTTTGTATTGCACAGCCATGCAACCGTCTCTAACACAGAGGACAACTGTTGCCAAAAAACTCATCCTCAAGGAATGGAAGTCCTCCTCTTCACCTTCTTTCCAACTATGGTTGACAGACATGCATGATTGCATAGTGTGTATTATGTTTGTGTGAATGTGAATGTGAGTGTAAGTGTGTGTGTGTGTGTATGTCTTGTGTGTATTTGCGTGTACAAGCAAATATTACTTGCATGCTTACTCTGTGTGTGCGCACACGTGTGTTTGTGTGTGTGTGTTAATCTCTCGGTTGACACAGGGTGCAGTAACACACACACACACACACACACACACACACACACCAGGACCCACTGTAGGTAAATGCAATCCGCTCTTTGGTTTGTTTACATAGCCGCCGTCAGCAAACAGCTAGCATTAGCATTAATGAGCTACAGAGGAATGAGAGTGAAGTCATTAAGGTCACAGAGGAGCCGGGTCCAGCCCTGTGTGATAGTGTGACATCAGCAGCACACTGACTAGCCATAAAGAAAAAGTAGTATATATGCTGTTTACTTTTTAAAGTCTACTAAGTATAACAAGTAGGTTATACTAACTTTGAGGAGAAGTGTTCTATAGCCTATATATTTTTTGTTTGTTACACAGAAGTAAATTTGCCTTTTTTTTTAAGTAGCTATACTTTTCTACTTCAAGTTAACTCGAAATAGGCCTACTACCAGTACAGGTACAGGTACAGGTACTGGTAGCATAGGGCTATACTGTGTAGACCTACTTGATGGGACTGAATTAGTCCATTAAGTTTCTATTTGTATTTTGAAGTTGACTCATAGACTACTAAATGACTACTGAAATAATACGGAAATATGCGTGTGGCTAAACTAGTTTCATCTAAGCCTTAGAATAAAAATATATTTTTGCAAAATGGATGACATTCTGCAAACAATGTTTTGTTTTCTTTCAGTTTGTCGAGTCAGTTAGCACATGCTAATGGGGTCCCATTCACTTTCAGTGGGATTTGTCAAGTGATGTTACCAGTTAATGGCAGCAGTGAAATACACAAACCCTGCTTTTTCTCAGCTTCATGCTGATATGAGCCTTTTAATGTGTGCCTTTTAATTTGGGGCGGCTGTGGCTCAGGAGGTACAGCGCGTCATCCACCAACCAAGGTCGGTGGTTTGATCCCCGGCTCCTCCAGTCCGCATGTCGAAGTGTCCTTGGGCAAGACACTGAACCCCAAATTTCTCCCGGTGGCCGTGCCAGCACCCTGCGTGGCAGCTTGCCACCTTCAGTGTGTGAATGGGTGAATGTAGACACATTGTAAAGCGCTTTGGATAAAAGCGCTATATAAATGCAGTCCATCCATTTTAATGTTTACCGTTGCAACAAGGGTGCGTGTGTGTGTGTGTGTGTGTGTGTTGGTCAGACAGTGAGACCCTCTCTAGACTAATGTGAGCAGCTTAAAGGGTTTGGGGTGGCGTTGTGGTCACTGCTGTTCAGGCTAAATCTTCACCAGTTAAACCCAAATGGTCTCGGCAATCTGGGATGGGAACGGGGGATTGGGGTTTATCAGAGCGGACAGTGGTGTAGTGGTCCCTGCGGGTAGACTGTAATTTACGCCCTCACCCCCCGGCCGATATATATATTGTGATTGAACTATACAATGTAACAATGAAAACAATTAGGCTACCATAACCTGAACATTACTGAATTTAGTTCATTGATACAAAAAATTCAACTCACTCAGTTAATTTTAACCCAAGTAGCTGCCAAAATAATCATTCAAGTAATTGAAGGATGCATTATTATAGAAAGCAGGCTAAATTGCGCCCCCCCCCCCCCCCCCCCCCCAATGTGTGACTGCTTCTGACATACAGTAACAGGTTTTATTTAGAAAATCGACAGGATGTTTTATTTTATTATTCTCGTGAATTCCTGCTCAGCTCGATCTGCTCTGTGCTGCTTGACACAACTCAAAGAGAGAAGCGAAAATGCACAGGTGGACACAGGCGTTCACTAGACCAGCTCCGGTGTCCGTCCCGCGGTTGCAATGCAACGTTTCCTGGTGGAATCTCAATCTGCCGCTAGTAGTGGATTAATCTCTCGAGACAGACTTTCGACATGCACCGATGGGTTCCGAGATTGGAAGTGGGTAGACCCTCCACTACACGGTTACACCTTGCCTTTTCGAAACCCCCCCACTCCGAAGATCGACCTCCATTCTTCGTAATGGAGGGGTTTTCCCTTTTTTTTTTAAAGGCACCGCTATTCCGAATGGGGACATGCCCTCCATTTCGAAACCCCCCCACTCCGAAATTGATTTTCAAGTCCATATTTCTCCGAGTTTCCTGCATCAAACACTGCAACTCATTGATTTTTATTGAAAATATGCATAGGCGGCGCTAGACCATCGGGAATGGGGAAGCTAAATTTCCTCAGATTTTCATAAGACAAAATCAGTTCAACCCGACTGGCATTCACAAATAAGAACGTCCTCATCTTGCTAATATGACTCAATGAACCTTATTCAACTGTGAGCATTTGACTCAAAGTTACAATTATTTTTTTTCAAACACTTTTCACGGTATGAATGTGGGCGTGTGTAACAGCTCACCTTTAGATGTGTAGAAAACATCATTTATGATTAGATAGGCTATAAATAATCAGTTGAATATGCTGCTGTGGAACAGATCCTTGCGCTCTCGGATTACGCATTTGACAAATTTAACAAACTGTATGGCAAGACAACATAAATGAACAATGTTTAGTGATTGTAGAGAGATATCTCTGTGCACCTGCAGAAAACTGCGAGCCAGGAATGCGCAAGACCACACCTGGTATTTAGACCAGCAGAGTGGAAAGTCTGTGTGCCAAAAAATAAAAATAAAAACACTGCCCTGGCCCGATACGCGCTTAACTAGAGTGTGCGTTGTCAAGGTGTAGCCTATTTCTTTGCAGAGTGGGGGAGAAAGCAAGCGGGACAGCTGTGCCCAGTCCCTGAGCAGCGGCTCGCGCGATTCTGAACAACACAGAGTGCAAACATGTCACACAAACATGTGTGTCGGAACGGTGGTGTTTCGGAATGGAAGGCGGTCCCCCCACTACACCACTGAGAGCGGAATGGTCTCACCAAAACAGATGCCTCTCCCTGCACAAGTCATGAGATACGCGAAGCGTGCAAGGAAGCGAGCCATGCTAGAAATGAACATGTGATATTTCTAGTTTCATTTGAAAGAAGACAGAGAATGTTTTCACTGTTCTTTGTAGCTACTATAGAGTCAATTGACAAAATCAATCAACATCTGACAACAAAGATTGGGATTGAGATTTGGGTCCGAGAGACAGAAACCCATCAAACGGGGATCTGTGGCACTATGCAGACGGAATTAGGGTCCTTAATATGAATAAGGTTGAGCACTAACTGACAGGGTTAAATCAAATATCACTTATCAAACTATATCACTGTTGTCATGTGAAAACCTCATAACTCCAGTATTGGCATTTTGGATAAAATCCTCCCCCCAAAAAGGCAATTATTATGTTTAATTGGATAATATTCAGTGTTCATTTTCTCGTGAAGTTGTAGAAAAACAGGGGCTCTAGCTCTTCTAGATCTTTTGTCTTGGTCAAACTTCTTAATGCTTTGTCAGCGAACTCAAGGAAATCCCGACTGCAGCCTCAATCCTGCACCCAGCCCGCAATGCTCGCTCACTCACAGAGCCACAAGCACACAGACAGGAGCCCAGCCCAGAGAGCTCGCAGGGCACCAGGTCCCTCACCGCACTTCCTTAAACCAACAGAGTCACAAACTTTAGCTTTTGTTGTTCAGCTGTGTTTATCCGTGTTTCTAGCCACAGCTTATAATGGCTTTGTGGCATATAACAGCACCATCCTCTACTATCACTGTAATAATGTATGAATGTATGGAGGCTATATGTATTAATATTGTATAATAATGTATTAAACCGGCTGATCTGGATCAGAAAAGGATTTCAGAACAAAATTGGTGCAACCTGCTGTCCCAACCAAAAAACTAATTTAAAAAGCATTTAAAATGTGAAAAGCAAAATGTGCCCAAACCATGTTGTTATGTTATGTTATTTGGGGTCTTATGTGCCTAATTGTAAGCATCAAAAAGTTGCAGACAATAGTTTACAACCTAAATCAAAAATATTGCCATTTCCCTGTTTTTACAGTTTGTTGAGGTTGAGGTCCTCTGTAGTACAATCTATGGTCAGGTTCCAAACCTTGCCCCACTCCAAGTCCATAACTACATGATGCAACTGAGGTCCGGACCTCGGTACTGTAATTATTTCTTGTCAGAATTTTTTTTTTTTTTACCGTATGAAGTTAAGTTAAGTGACGTCAACCAAATAAGGGAAGTTCATTCATTCTTTTTTTTCTCCAGGAGTTCTAGTTACGGCTGGGACTGCGAGAGGGAGACTAGAGTGAGGTGGGTGATTGTAATTTTGTGAAGTCTCTCTTCTGTCGTTCTGTGCATGATTAAATTACCAGGCTTGCCTGCCATGGTTTAAATGGCAGGCCTGTAAACTCACAAATGTATTGGAAGAGGTCCAACACTGGCTGCAAAACACGTGCCTGTTGCTAAATACAAAAAAAACTGTATGCATGTTGTTCAGCAAACGACCAGTTGGTATCACAAGGTCCAATGTGTTTCTGGGGGGGAGGAATTGGAATTGGTCTCCCATTTCAAGTACCTCGGAGTCATTTTGGACTCGAACCTTTCCTTCAAGAAACACATCAAAAAAATGAAAAGCACAATTAATTTTAACTTAGTTCATTTTAGACAAATCCGGCCTTTCTTAACAGTTGATGCAGCTAAAACATATATTCACTGCATGATTTTCTCTCACATTGAATACTGCTTCA
>NC_139623.1:115978728-115988078 GCF_964638095.1 Poromitra crassiceps
TCAAGGTTTCCTCACCAAATGTCTCGTATTTGACGAGTTGGGGGGGAGAATGTGTTGCCCTGTGCCGTGTTTTGAGTCATGTCCATGTGTGTGTGTGTGTGTGTGTGTGTGTGCGTGCGTGCGTGTATGCGTGCATGTGTGCGCGCGCGTGTGTGCTCAGGTGAGTCACGGGGCAGGTTGGGCTTTTCCCGTCCATTTAAAAACTGTCGGGCGTGGCCTGTCAGGACAGAGAGATGAAAGAGTGAAGCCGAAGGGGCGTGGCCTCATATGGCTCCGTCAGGTCGGCGCGGGAGACGTCAGGCAGGCCTAATCACAGGCTCAGAGGACAGACAGGTAACGATCACCTATACAGCCTACCTGACAGACAGACAGACAGACAGACAGACAGACAGGTAACTATATCACCATACAGCCTGTCTCACTACCTCTGTCTGGTCGGTCTGTCTCTCATGTCTCCTCCTCTTCCTCATCTGTCTCTCACTGTCCCTCCTCCTCTTTGACCTCCTTCCACTCAAGAGGCAACCTCCATAGCTGAAATATTAAGTCAATGAGGAAGTGCCTTAAACCTGCATTCTTTCTAATGGCCAGCAGGAGGGTGATTCTGGCTGCAAAAAGAAGTCTGTATAGAAGTCCAGGCCCGCTCCAACCCATTACGCAGAGTACGCAGACTGCGTAGGGCATCACGTGACTGAGGGCACCAAAAAAAAAAAAAAATTTTTTTTTTTTTTTTTTTTTTTTTGGTGCCCTCAGTCAGGCCACTCACTGAACAGCAGGCCAGGCGCCGCCTACTGGTTTACTAGTGGTTTTATTACTTTATTCAGGGTGCATCTCATTGTAAAATTGGACTCGGCCCAAATTGGGCTTCAAACGGCCCAAATTGGGCTTCAAGCGGCCCAAATCTGGCTTCAACCGGCCCAAATCTGGCTTCAACTGGCCCAAATCTGGCTTCAACTGGCCCAAATCGGGCTTCAGACGGTCCAAATCTGGCTTCAAACAGCCCAAATTGGGCTTCAAACAGCCCAAATTTTTCGCCGCCGCCCTTCGGACGCCGGCACGCACGTCGGCCTGTATCGGCCTGGCCTGCTTGGTATCTAATGCCCGGCCTGAATTATGATCCCAGTCCGCCCCTGCTTGCATGTACAGTTTAACAATCACTTGTTTGCTGACATGTACAGTAATTCTAACAATTGTTTGTTTCCCATGTAATGAAATGTGAGATACACTAGTATCGTTCATAATTAATGATTTTGCAGTCTTTCGTTTGACAGTTATTGAAAGTTTTACGGGGGGGGGGGGCACCACAGAACAATTACGCTTAGGGCACCCAAATGGCCAGGATCGGCCCTGTAGAAGTCAATGGGAAAATGCCGTATTCTCACTTGATGTATGACCTCAGTAAACACTTCCTCTAATGAGTTGATGCTCTCAATCACTAGTTTCAAGTCTTCTTCAATACAGCCTGATGTTCATTTAGTCAACTAGGGTCCCATTTAGAGACAAACTAAGCTAGAATAGACGATTAAATAGACTATGCTTTGGGGCGTGAGTGACAGGTCGCCTGTCCAGTGATCATGCAGCTCGCCGATCAACGACCAATAGCAGGCAGTGTTGCGGCTCTGTGGAAAACCCCTGGTCTGATGATAGCTGCTTCTGGTTGCAAAGAAAAAAGATGGCGATGGTCCAAAATGCCAAACTCCATGCTTCAAAATAGGAGTTCACAAACCAATGGGTGACATCACCCTGGCCACGTCCATGATTTGTTTTTAGTCTATGAATTTAACACAAATTTAAGTATGATTTGAACAGAAAGTGAGTGTTGGGAAAATCATGCAGGCACATTTTGAAAGTTGAAATAATTGTATCTTCCGAAATTCAAAACAGCTGTCTATTGTCTGCCACTTGGTCTTTGTAGACACAAGGCGGTACGGCCACACATTCCATTATAATGAACTTTCTCACCATCCACCTGTTTCTCTCTCTCCCTGTCGGTACGTCCCCTTCCTGTCTCTCAGGGTTGAGGTATCTGCCTGGTTGTGTAGGTGTGGGCCTGGCCTGCAGTCGTCAGGTCTCTGCCTGGTTGTGTAGGTGTGGGCCTGGCCTGCAGTCGTCAGGTCTCTGCCTGGTTGTGTAGGTGTGGGCCTGGCCTGCAGTCATCAGGTCTCTGCCTGGTTGTGTAGGTGTGGGCGTGGCCTGCAGTCATCAGGTCTCTGCCTGGTTGTGTAGGTGTGTGCGTGGCCTGCAGTCATCAGGTCTCTGCCTGGTTGTGTAGGTGTGGGCCTGGCCTGCAGTCATCAGGTCTCTGCCTGGTTGTGTAGGTGTGGGCCTGGCCTGCAGTCATCAGGTCTCTGCCTGGTTGTGTAGGTGTGGGCCTGGCCTGCAGTCATCAGGTCTCTGCCTGGTTGTGTAGGAGTGGGCGTGGCCTGCAGTCATCAGGTCTCTGCCTGGTTGTGTAGGTGTGGGCCTGGCCTGCAGTCATCAGGTTTCTGCTTGGTTGTGTAGGTGTGGGCGTGGCCTGCAGTCATCAGGTCTCTGCCTGGTTGTGTAGGTGTGGGCCTGGCCTGCAGTCATCAGGTTTCTGCCTGGTTGTGTAGGTGTGGGCGTGGCCTGCAGTCATCAGGTCTCTGCCTGGTTGTGTAGGTGTGGGCCTGGCCTGCAGTCGTCAGGTCTCTGCCTGGTTGTGTAGGTGTGGGCCTGGCCTGCAGTCGTCAGGTCTCTGCCTGGTTGTGTAGGTGTGGGCCTGGCCTGCAGTCATCAGGTCTCTGCCTGGTTGTGTAGGTGTGGGCCTGGCCTGTAGTCGTCAGGTCTCTGCCTGGTTGTGTAGGTGTGGGCGTGGCCTGCAGTCATCAGGTCTCTGCCTGGTTGTGTAGGTGTGGGCGTGGCCTGCAGTCATCAGGTCTCTGCCTGGTTGTGTAGGTGTGGGCGTGGCCTGCAGTCATCAGGTCTCTGCCTGGTTGTGTAGGTGTGGGCCTGGCCTGCAGTCATCAGGTTTCTGCCTGGTTGTGTAGGTGTGGGCGTGGCCTGCAGTCATCAGGTCTCTGCCTGGTTGTGTAGGTGTGGGCCTGGCCTGCAGTCGTCAGGTCTCTGCCTGGTTGTGTAGGTGTGGGCCTGGCCTGCAGTCGTCAGGTCTCTGCCTGGTTGTGTAGGTGTGGGCCTGGCCTGCAGTCATCAGGTCTCTGCCTGGTTGTGTAGGTGTGGGCCTGGCCTGTAGTCGTCAGGTCTCTGCCTGGTTGTGTAGGTGTGGGCCTGGCCTGCAGTCATCAGGTCTCTGCCTGGTTGTGTAGGTGTGGGCGTGGCCTGCAGTCATCAGGTCTCTGCCTGGTTGTGTAGGTGTGGGCGTGGCCTGCAGTCATCAGGTCTCTGCCTGGTTGTGTAGGTGTGGGCCTGGCCTGCAGTCGTCAGGTCTCTGCCTGGTTGTGTAGGTGTGGGCCTGGCCTGCAGTCGTCAGGTCTCTGCCTGGTTGTGTAGGTGTGGGCGTGGCCTGCAGTCATCAGGTCTCTGCCTGGTTGTGTAGGTGTGGGCCTGGCCTGCAGTCATCAGGTCTCTGCCTGGCCTACACAACCAGGTGTGTAAAACGACAGGTAAAAAACCCTGCGAGAAAGTGAGGTGGCCGAGGACAGGTGGGTGAGCGAGTGAGACGGCGGGTGAAATCCTCTCTCCTTCTGTCTCTCTGAGTTTATGAGTGTGTGTTGAAGGCGTTTTACAACAGGTGTGATTGGTTGGTTGGTTGGTTGTAGAATGTTTGATTGGTGTGCCATGGACTTTAGTCTCATGTTTTTAAGTGAGTTGTTATTTTCTCCCTTTGTCTCAGGAAGAGGAAAAACGTACACTAGGCCTATTCACCCCATTCTTTGTAATTGAAATACAAACTCACCAATACTGCAGCATTTTATAAACCTGATATCTGTATCTGTAATGGGGGGAAAACACTAAAGGGAGTGGCTGGCCCAAACTCCATTGTGGAAAAAGAATAATCTCACAAGTGTTTTCATCTCACTAAAAGCTTTCTGAAAACAAAACAAACTCACTCAGTGAAGCTCAACATCCTAATGTCAGATGTTAGTCATGTTAGCATCATGCGTCACTTCACTGTTTAAAGTAAGGTGACCAGACATCCCCGATTTTTGGAGACAGTCCCCATTTTTGGTGACCTAGCTGTCCCGGCTGGAGCTGTCCCCAAAAATGTTGCCTATTTTCTACTCCTTGTCTGCGCGCGAAACTACTGTCTTTCAGAGGCTGCAGTGGGCTAATTTTTAAAGCTAGAGTGAAGATACTTATATCATAGGAAACTAGAAAACCTGAGGCATCCATTAGTCCCAAGTCGTGCTAGCTTGTCAGGAAGGGGGCTAAATAAAGGCTCCAAATTTAGGCTAAATGTTGGCGAGGGAAAAACTGGCATGGCCACTTTCAAAGGGGTCTCTTGACCTCTCACCTCACGATATCTGAATGAGAATGTGTCCTATGGACAAGTCTCTCCTTTACAGACATGCCCACTTTAGGCTAATTCCATGCAGTTTTTGGCAAAAACCATGCGTCTTTTTTCTTTTCTTTTTGTTGTTGTTGTTGTTCCATGCAGAAATGTTTTATTTCCACATATTTGATTTGAATATTTCTGTATGAGGTCCCTAAACAATCTTGGGATTGCATAAATTGGGTATGACTGGAAAGCTGAGACTCTTGTGGATTCAAGGAGCCCAATTTTATTAATGTGTGATGATGTTAGTCCCCATAGTAGCCATTTCATTGTAAAGACCATTTTTCAAAACTTGAAGTCACTGTATAAAATGAACTATTGTGACCTCTAGGATAATCACAGCCTCATGAAACTTTACAACCACAAATTAGAGACCTAGGGCAGCAGGCATGTCCAAAGTCCGGGCCGGGGCCAATGGCTGCCCGCAGACCGATTTTAAGCAGCCCATGGCTTGCCTCTCAAAATAGACTAAATGTGGCCCTCCACACAGTATTAAATGTGGCCCTCCACACAGTATTAAATGTGGCCCTCCACACAGTATTAAATGTGGCCCTCCACACAGTATTAAATGTGGCCCTCCACACAGTATTAAATGTGGCCCTCCACACAGTATTATATGTGGCCCTCCACACAGTATTAAATGTGGCCCTCCACACAGTATTGGTTAATCAAGCAAGTTCATTTTGCGTTTTCCCCCCCCTTTCCGCTCACCTAGCGATGACACAGCTCTATCATACAGTTTGTAGACAAGCACCAAGTAGGACCAATGCAGGCGGAACCTGCCATGTGAAAACCGCAATGTTTTCAGATGGTAAACAGAATCCTTACATGTAGATTACAATTGTATTGTATGTGATTTCTATTTATTTATTTATTCATTTATTTATTTATTTATGTATTTATTTTATTTTTTACCCGTGTGTGTGTGTGGGGGGGGGGGGGGTGGGGTGGTCTCTCCCCCTCTCGCTCTCTCCCTCTCTCTCTCTCTCGCTCTCTCTGTGACTCTTTCACACACAGATCACGCAAAATTGCAGTTTAGGAGTCCCGCAAAGCCCGCTGCCTCGCCACAGAAATTGCTTTCACACAGAGCCAAGCAGCACGGCCACATTCCCGTGCTGTGGTGTACTTTCAGGTGAAATTCCCCGCTCCCGGATTGAAAGGCGAGCGGAGGGATTTCCAGCTCCTCCTAGCCCAAATGAATATTTTCATAGGTTAGTGTAGCCTAGGCTACTGTATGATGAACGAATTCATTCAACAACAAGAATTCCCTCCTTCTCCTAGTCCGCTGAGCAGGGAGGATAGATGCACTCGCATGGTGGGCGGGCTCGCCTTAATATCAAAACGGGCTCCGCCGACTTTCTGGCAGCGAAGTGTTGCATTAATTGCATTCAAGGAAAGCCAACTTTATTTATACAACACATTTCATAGAAGTAAATTCACTGACTAAGCAGATCATATGGTGTCCTAAAATGGAACGATACACGACCGCATGCCAGTCTTCTCTGCACTGTGCCGCCTTGCTGCTCCGACACTTTCAAATGGAGGCGGGTTGCCAGGTAACCCGGCGCTGTTACTACCTACCGTGGCGAGACAAAAGGCGTAAAACAATTATCCACCAACGTGCGTTCACGACTTTCACATCGGAGGAGCGGATCCTATTTTCCATGCATTTTTCGGCTTTCAAGGCCGGTGTGAAAGAGCCTTGTGTGTGTGTGTGTATGTGTGCGCGTGTGTCTCTCCTCTCTCTCTCTCCCCTGTCTCTCTGTCTCTGTGGTGTGTGTGTGTGTGGGGGGGGGGGGGGGGGGGGGGGGGGGGGGGGGGGGGGGGGTGGGGGCTCTCTCCCCTCTCGCTCTCTCCCTCTGTGTGTGTGTGTGGTGAGTGTGTGTGCGCAACGTGTGTCTCTCCCCCCTCTCCTCTCTCTCCTCTCTCTCTCTCTCTCTGTGTGTGTGTGTGTGGGGGGGGGGTGTCTCTCCCCCTCTCGCTCTCATCCCTCCCTCCTGTGTGTGTATGTGTGGTGTGTGTGTGTGCGCGTGTGTCTCTTCCTCTCTCTCTCCCTCTCTCTCTCTCTCTCTCTCTCTGTGTGTGTGTGGGGGGGGGGTGTCTCTCCCCTCTCGCTCTCTCCCTCTGTGTGTGTGTGTGTGTGTGGTGTGTGTGTGTATGTGTGTGTGTGTGTTGTGTGTGTGTATGTGGTGTGTGTGTGTGTGTGTGTGTGTGTGTGTGGTGTGTGTGTGTGTGCGCGCGTGTGTCTCTCCCTCTCTCTCTCCCTCCTTCTCTCTCTGGATAGACAGCTTGTCTCAAGGGACAGGAGGGATTGTCTAACACTAATCGGAGCAACAGGGATTACCATCCAAAACACACACATACACACACACACACACACACACATCTGTCACAGAGGCAGTTAATAAGTCAATATGTTGACGTGCTCAGGGCCACAGAACAGCTCCTTAGGGAAACACACATTTGACATGCTGTGTGTGTGTGTGTGTGTGTGTGTGTGTGTGTGTGTGTGTGTGTGTGTGTGTGTGTGTGTGTGTGTGTGTGTGAATATATCCAATTATAATATACACACGTCCTTTCAGTGACAGCTGAGTCATGAGGAACACAAATAAATAAAGTGTAAATGTGCAAGCAGCTAGGGAGCATCCTCACAAGAACAACGACAACATGGCTTCTATTTTCTCTTTTCCCAGGGTGTTAGAATAACTAATGTTGTGGTTTGCGCCCCGACCAGCGATCGTGTGAGTCGGGAGCGGTAACGGGAAGGAACCAGCTCTGACATGTTCGGTTTTTACCCCGACCCAAACATAACCCTATCCAAACCATAACCCTAACCATAACCATAACCCTAACCCTGACCCAAACATAACCCTATCCTCAACCAAGTTGTTTTAGTTGCCTAATCTTAAACGCCAATGAGCAGTGGCGAATCCAGCGGCTTGAACCCGATTGGATGGGCCGAGGGCAGAGCGGAGTCAGTGAGAGTTGGTGCTTGGTGCTCTGAGTCTCCCCCTTCTGGAACAGGAAGTCGCATGTCGACTTTCGGTCAAATATGTTGTTTGTGTTTCGTGCATAGAGGGTTTTGGGAGTCAGTGGAAATCAATCTGGGAACCCAACAGTTGAAAAGAAAAAAGTATACTTTTTTCTCTCTAAAATACAAGCACTTCAAATGCTCTTAACTGCTTTAGGTTATTCGATCAACGGCAAAGCGAGGGAATTCAGGAGATTGCTTGAACCTATTGGACTCAATATGGCTGCCAAGAATGTGTTACAGTCTCCTCACAGGCTCTTGGTGTCCTCATAGGCAGCAGTCAGTCAGTCTCTTGGTGTTCAGGTTCATGTAAATACTCTAAAACAGAACCACTTGAACCTGTTTGACAGCCGGGCATGTAAACGCAAGCTCTGTGTCTCGCTCTTCAGATCTCTGTTTAAGAGCTTGAGAGCAGTTCAGAGAAAGTCACTTAGCAGACTGAGTCTCATATAAAACCATCCAGGCACAAACTCAAGGCCAGGGTCCATCCCGCTTTACTGCCACCCGTGACCCTTGACCCCGGACCCCGGGTCTGGGATGGGCAGGGTCCGGGCCGGAGAGGAAGCGCTCAGTAAACAGGCCGGGGAGATAGCATCTGAGACTGACTCTATCACTGCAGCGTGGGAAACACACACACACACACACACACACAATCAGACAAGCAGTCTCTCTCTCTCTCTCTCTCCTCACACACACACACACACACACACACACACACACACACACAATCAGACAAGCAGTCTCTCGCTCTCTCTCCCTCACACACACACACACACACATATGCACGCACACACACACACACACACACACATACAAACACACACACACACACACACACTAGTCACTTTGCCTTCGGGACAGCAACACAGGAGGAAGCGTCTATGTGGCCGTTTCATGGAAACGACAACCGCCACCAATCCCTGTGTGAACTTTTATCCTGGATGGGACGTGTGTCTGTGTGTGTTTGTGTGTGTGCACCCTAAGAATGTCGGTTGTTGTACTGTAGATGTGTGCATGTGGGCGTGTTGTGTGTGTGTGTGTGTGTGTTTAATATCTGTACATGCGTTGTGTACGTATCTGCATGTATGTTTCGAGTGTGGAGTGTGTCTTTGTGCATTTAACATGTGTGGTGTTAGTGCATGTGTGTGTGGTGTGGAGTGTGTGTGTGTGCGTGTGTACGTGCATGCCATGTGTGTGTGTTGTGTGTGTGTGTGTCTGCGTGTACACGATTGTGGTAAACATACAAACACATTCAGGCAAATTTCAGCAGAACTCATGCCCTCCCTGGTCTGTGTGACGTGAAAGGAATTCCAGGGCAACCAAAACATTTTATCCTAATCTGGACTCTCTACTGCCAAGGGACGCAGCTCTCCTGATATTTCGTCTGCAACTGAGCACTCCCCCCCACCCAAACCCCCCCGCCTTGTTCCCTGACAGCTCATTGCTTCATCCACCCCCCCCCCCCCCCACCCCCTCTTCCTCCGATACATTCATCCATCTGGCGCTGATGACAGCGAGCCACTTGCGTTGTTTGAGGAGCTAGTGCACGCGACGACCCGGCTGAGGGCAGCAGCAGATGGTCTTTGGAATCTGTACATAATGCAACAAATGTTTATGTATTGTATAATATTAAAGTGTGCCTTATACTTTTTTCAACTAGTAATTAATGTATCTCAATTCTGAAGTGTGCCTTCATATACTACTATCAAATTAGTAATGATGTTGTAATTTCCACTACTGTCTGATGTGAACCAAAGTGCCCTTCTGGACATGTATAAACTGATTGATTGATTGATGTGATTGATTGATTGATTGATTGCCCGGTGGCATGTGGACTGACTGAGGGTG
>NC_139623.1:115993278-115995778 GCF_964638095.1 Poromitra crassiceps
AGCTAGAATAGACGATTAAATAGACTATGCTTTGGGGCGTGAGTGACAGGTCGCCTGTCCAGTGATCATGCAGCTCGCCGATCAACGACCAATAGCAGGCAGTGCTGCGGCTCTGTGGAAAACCCCTGGTCTGATGATAGCTGCTTCTGGTTGCAAAGAAAAAAGATGGCGATGGTCCAAAATGCCAAACTCCATGCTTCAAAATAGGAGTTCACAAACCAATGGGTGACATCACCCTGGCCACGTCCATGATTTGTTTTTAGTCTATGAATTTAACACAAATTTAAGTATGATTTGAACAGAAAGTGAGTGTTGGGAAAATCATGCAGGCACATTTTGAAAGTTGAAATAATAGTATCTTCCGAAATTCAAAACAGCTGTCTATTGTCTGCCACTTGGTCTTTGTAGACACAAGGCGGTACGGCCACACATTCCATTATAATGAACTTTCTCACCATCCACCTGTTTCTCTCTCTCCCTGTCGGTACGTCCCCTTCCTGTCTCTCAGGGTTGAGGTATCTGCCTGGTTGTGTAGGTGTGGGCCTGGCCTGCAGTCGTCAGGTCTCTGCCTGGTTGTGTAGGTGTGGGCCTGGCCTGCAGTCGTCAGGTCTCTGCCTGGTTGTGTAGGTGTGGGCCTGGCCTGCAGTCGTCAGGTCTCTGCCTGGTTGTGTAGGTGTGGGCCTGGCCTGCAGTCATCAGGTCTCTGCCTGGTTGTGTAGGTGTGGGCCTGGCCTGCAGTCATCAGGTCTCTGCCTGGTTGTGTAGGTGTGGGCGTGGCCTGCAGTCGTCAGGTCTCTGCCTGGTTGTGTAGGTGTGGGCGTGGCCTGCAGTCATCAGGTCTCTGCCTGGTTGTGTAGGTGTGGGTGTGGCCTGCAGTCATCAGGTCTCTGCCTGGTTGTGTAGGTGTGGGCGTGGCCTGCAGTCGTCAGGTCTCTGCCTGGTTGTGTAGGTGTGGGGGTGGCCTGCAGTCGTCAGGTCTCTGCCTGGTTGTGTAGGTGTGGGCCTGGCCTGCAGTCGTCAGGTTTCTGCCTGGTTGTGTAGGTGTGGGCGTGGCCTGCAGTCATCAGGTCTCTGCCTGGTTGTGTAGGTGTGGGCCTGGCCTGCAGTCGTCAGGTCTCTGCCTGGCCTACACAACCAGGTGTGTAAAACGACAGGTAAAAAACCCTGCGAGAAAGTGAGGTGGCCGAGGACAGGTGGGTGAGCGAGTGAGACGGCGGGTGAAATCCTCTCTCCTTCTGTCTCTCTGAGTTTATGAGTGTGTGTTGAAGGCGTTTTACAACAGGTGTGATTGGTTGGTTGGTTGGTTGTAGAATGTTTGATTGGTGTGCCATGGACTTTAGTCTCATGTTTTTAAGTGAGTTGTTATTTTCTCCCTTTGCCTCAGGAAGAGGAAAAACGTACACTAGGCCTATTCACCCCATTCTTTGTAATTGAAATACAAACTCACCAATACTGCAGCATTTTATAGGCACAAACCTGATATCTGTATCTGTAATGGGGGGAAAACACTAAAGGGAGTGGCTGGCCCAAACTCCATTGCGGAAAAAGAATAATCTCACAAGTGTTTTCATCTCACTAAAAGCTTTCTGAAAACAAAACAAACTCACTCAGTGTGGCTCAACATCCTAATGTCAGATGTTAGTCATGTTAGCATAATGCGTCACTTCACTGTTTAAAGTAAGGTGACCAGACATCCCCGATTTTTGGAGACAGTCCCCATTTTTGGTGACCTAGCTGTCCCGGCTGGAGCTGTCCCCAAAAATGTTGCCTATTTTCTACTCCTTGTCTGCGCGCGAAACTACTGTCTTTCAGAGGCTGCAGTGGGCTAATTTTTAAAGCTAGAGTGAAGATACTTATATCATAGGAAACTAGAAAACCTGAGGCATCCATTAGTCCCAAGTCGTGCTAGCTTGTCAGGAAGGGGGCTAAATAAAGGCTCCAAATTTAGGCTAAATGTTGGCGAGGGAAAAACTGGCATGGCCACTTTCAAAGGGGTCTCTTGACCTCTCACCTCACGATATCTGAATGAGAATGTGTCCTATGGACAAGTCTCTCCTTTACAGACATGCCCACTTTAGGCTAATTCCATGCAGTTTTTGGCAAAAACCATGCGTCTTTTTTCTTTTCTTTTTGTTGTTGTTGTTGTTGCATGCAGAAATGTTTTATTTCCACATATTTGATTTGAATATTTCTGTATGAGGTCCCTAAACAATCTTGGGATTGCATAAATTGGGTATGACTGGAAAGCTGAGACTCTTGTGGATTCAAGGAGCCCAATTTTATTAATGTGTGATGATGTTAGTCCCCATAGTAGCCATTTCATTGTAAAGACCATTTTTCAAAACTTGAAGTCACTGTATAAAATGAACTATTGTGACCTCTAGGATAATCACAGCCTCATGAAACTTTACAACCACAAATTAGAGACCTAGGGCAGCAGGCATGTCCAAAGTCCGGGCCGGGGCCAATGGCTGCCCGCAGACCGATTTTAAGCAGCCCA
>NC_139623.1:116000778-116038278 GCF_964638095.1 Poromitra crassiceps
AGGCAGGCAGCTGCCGTAAACCGCTTCGTTTCACTTCCGGGTTTATCCAGTCCGCCGGTAGACAGACACAGACTCTATAATCATCAAGAGAGCAATCTCCGATTCACACGGCTTTGGTCTCAGCTACTATTATAGGTAAGATGTGATGCATCAATATTATAATTATACTGTTTAATAACAATCAAAAATCTTGCTCGTAGCTGCTTTAAATAAATTAAAACAAGTCGTGGTAATCAGAGCCAGCCTTCTTTGTGATAAGATTGTCTGGTTGAATCAGACAATCAGACTGATTGCATGTATTCCTCGAAATGTCCGTAGGCTATTATTAAATTATTTATTAATATTGTATTCCTGACAGGACAGGTGTTCATATGCGTAATCCTCTGAAGTCTCCATGATAGTAATAGCAGAAGTTGCGAGGGTCTTTGATC
Source organism: Poromitra crassiceps (assembly GCF_964638095.1). Classification (NCBI taxonomy): domain Eukaryota; kingdom Metazoa; phylum Chordata; class Actinopteri; order Beryciformes; family Melamphaidae; genus Poromitra; species Poromitra crassiceps. The sequence goes on from NC_139623.1 coordinate 116,001,210, forward strand.
TTCTATCTCCAAATTCCAGATAGCCTAAATAAATAAATAAATAGGCCTACATAGGCTACATACATACTGTATTAATAAATAAATAAATAAATACATAAATAAATAAATACATAAATAAATACATAAATAAATACATAAATAAATAACTGTCTCCCTCTCTCTCTCCCGATCCCTCCCTCCTTTCTTTCTCTCTCTCTCTCTCTCTCCTCGCATGGCACACGCCCGACATAGCAATGTAGGTCTAACAAAACACATTCTTATAATCATATAAAATCTCTGGGAATTATTTTTTCCATCCCGAGAGGCTATTAGCCTACCGGAGTGTCTCCTTGCCAATCCAGGAGGCTTGGCAATACGATTTGGACCGTTTGATTTGTGGCTGTGTGAACACAAACGAACCAAGGCACAAATGCAACAATTGTCTCAATTAAGCCCCTGAATCGGAAACAAAGCAAACGACCTAGAGGTGTGAATACACGCTGAGAGAGTCTGGACACACTTCAAACGCGCACGCGCACGCGCACACACTCGCACACACACACACACACACACACACACACACACACACACACACACACACACACACACACACTTTCTTTCAACAGCACTCTTCAAATGGCAAAACATTTCCTCGCTGTCTCCACATTAATTTTTCCAACCCCCTCCCAGCGGTGATGGATGTGTGTGTGTGTGTGTGTGTGTGTGTGTGTGTGTGTGTGTGTGTGTGTGTGTGTGTGTGTGTGTTTCAGGGTTGTATGTGGACTCTGTTTGGACTACGGCCACTTGTTAACGTCCCGCTGGCTACAAACACACTGACATGTGATTTATGGAAATGAGCCATGGAGGAAACGCAGTGGGATAAATCAAGCGCACCCTTTAGCCTACCCTCTTTACTCTCTGCTCTGCTACAAATGGAGGTGTGTGTGTAGGTGTGCATGTATGTGTGTGTGCGTGCGTGCATGTGTGTGTGTGTGTCTGTGTGTGTGTGTGTGTGTGTGTGTGACACAGAGGGAAAGTGTGAGAGATTTATGGACTTTTTGTTTTTACCTTTGATATTCTTTAATGCAACATCTTACAACAAAACAGTGAGTATAAAGTATAAAGGCAGATCAGGACAGGCGGTAATGGGGACATATTAGCCATGGCCCAAAGTTATTTATCCAGCACTCTCACTAAGAGAAAGCCATGAGGAACTTGGACTAGTGTCTAGACCCCGAATTTCCCCAAGGGGATCAATAAAGTATCTATCTATCTATCTATCTATCTATCTATCTATCTATCTATCTATCTATCTATCTATCTATCTATCTAGTGGCACAAAACCACAAGACCTGCATGCTTAAAGGGATACACCACTTTTGTGGAAGTTTAGCTCATTTGCCACATCCCCCCCACATAACCAAGATACACCATGCCTTACCGGCACTGTCCGCTCAGTTTACAGTGAGCTACAGTCATGAAGTTAGTAATTATCGCCGAATAGAGGCTAATGGTACAGCTGTTAAAAATCTGCCAAAACACACATCTCACGGCGCCCAAATACATGCTGTGCTTCGGGTACTCACCACACGATGAAATATTAATCCAAAATGCACATAATCTGTCTTTTTGGAAGGAAAAGAGGTAGCCGGCACTACTTTCCAAACATGGCCGCCGACCTCTTTTCCTGAAAGTAGCCTATCCTGAAAAGGATACTTTTCATGGAGGGCGCGTTGCAGCCGGCCAACTGTCCAGTTGTTGATGTTGTCGTCGTTGGCATGATGTGTCTGTGTGGATTGAGATGGGACTTGATTACCGTGAGTTTGGCCGCGTCGGCTAGGCGACGATGATTGCCTTGTGCGGCTAGATGGCTGGTAGGAATAACGGTGACAGCTTCTCCCTCTTACGGGGTGAGATGGAGGTGAGGGAGAAATTTAGTTGGCCCTGCTGTGGGTTTGAGCATACCATTGAGAAGGAGGAATGTGAATCTCTGAGCGAAGACGAGGCGGCAGGTGGGAACGACGGACCAGAGGCTCGTCGGCAGCATGAAGGGAGCTGAAGGGAGATGAAACCGCAAACCTGTGTGGGTCCTGCCAAGCAAGTCGTTGCGGTCAGAGACGTGGAGCTGGAACGTGGATTCCATGGCAGTCAGGTAAGAGCTGAAGTTTTGTGTTGTCTGTCTTAGAGTGAAACTCAGAATGAGTTGAACTGAGACAAGAGCGAGAAAGGATCATGGTTTGTGGCATATAAGTAGGGTGGAGCGAGTGATTGAATCAGGGTGGAGCCAGGGATTCAATAATTGAATGATTGAATGAGTGTTTGGTTGTGGCATTGTCTTGTTCCTGTACTTTAGTTATATTAACTTCATTTTGAAAGTGAAAACTGCATTAGGCCAGATGCGTTTCCTCAAGTATCACATGCCGAAAATATTGACTCGTTAACAGTGCGTCGGACTCGTTAACAGTGCGTCGGAATGCATCGGGAACTTCGCAGTGAGACATGTGTGTTATGGAGTCAAGAAAAGTGTTGTGCAGAGATCTTGTGTTGTGGATGCAGTGTATGGAGAGCTGTGCACATGTCTGGGTGCCAATTCTGTTCGTTTCTGCGCTCTCTCCCTCCCTCTCTCCCCCCCTCTCCTGCAGACCACTGTGCAGCGCACATGTCATGCCCCATCCACTCCCCCCACCTGCTCTGCTCAGCCAAAAACATGGACCTTTTCTTCATGTTTAGAAACAAATATCCCCCCTGTCTGGGGTCAGGTCAACTCCGGCATAGTCCAGACTTCATGTGTGGAAATGGCTTTACACTCACACGTCACACAGCTCTGCTGTATATTCTGATAGAGCTGCAGTGTTTTCATATTTAGGCTCATTTGATTGTAATTGGTGTTTAATTGGTTGCTGCATGTAGACATGCCCCCCTCCCCCCCCCCCCCCCCCGCCCCCTCTCTCTCTCTCTCTCTCTCGCCCACTAATTTCCCTGAACTCTTGATCACATGTATGTATGCAGCTCGGTGTTCCCTGCAGGCGAAACAGTGCCTCCTCAGACAGTCTCTCCATGACGTTTTGACAGGCAGTCAATTCAAACCACGTATTTCAAGACAAGGTTCTTCAGGCACTTGGGTTTGTTCATTAAGACAGTTCATTAAACATGCAGACTTTACTGTAAACTTGGCTCACACTAAGTATAGCTTTCATCATGTGGAGAGTACCTCATTCACGTTCGGTTTCCTCCAGACTTTAGCCTTTTATCTTACTAGTTTTAATTTATTACTTCACTCACTCACTCACTCACTCACTCACTCACTCACTCACGTATTCTTTTAAATTTACTTGTTTTATTGAATCCTTTCATTCTGATACTATTCGTGTTATTGTAAAAAAAAAAAGAAAAAAAAAATGCATGAATGCAAATCATGCAATGACTGTATTGTTTTTCACCCTGTAACCCTGTGTTGAATTGGACTGAATTCAAATCAGAGACAAATACACTCTCTTCCTCAGTGCAATTCTTTTTTGTATGGTTTATGACTTTGGGCATTGTTTTGAGAGCAGAAACCTTCTTGAACTTGATTGGAAAGCTGAAATATACTTTGTGTCTGGTGAACTCAGTTAACTCTCTTCTTATAACAGAGAGATGAACTGTTAATTAACCCTGTGTTGGCTGGCTGGTCCAGCCAGTTCACCTCGACCAATGTGTGTGTGTGTGTGTGTGTGTGTGTGTGTGTGTGTGTGTGTGTGTGTGTGTGTGTGTGTGTGTGTGTGTGTGTGTGTGTGTGTGTGTGTGTGTGTGTGTGTGTGTGTGTTTGCGTGTATACAGATACATAGTTTGTGTGTGTTAAAGTGAAGATGACCTGACCTTGCGGGGCTTAGGCGTTGGGTCTTAGGGGGTTAATATCGCGCTATACGTTGAGCAGAGTGACCTCACTCACCCTGCACTGTCCCAGGAACCCACTGACCCCAGGCAGATAACACAGGCCTGGGTGGCTGGATGAGTGAGTGGGTGGGGGTGCAGGGTCTATAGGTGCTGTTCTTCGCTCCGTTTTACAACTTCTCCACTCCTTTAAAGGTGCATTACACAACACACTGTTCTAAAGGCCCAGAACTCGTTCAGTGTTGCTGCTTTAAGGAGTTGGCTCATTTTTGTGTTACATATGGATTGTCAATCCCAAATAATAGCTATGTGGTCTAATATGAGACTGCAATAGAGGATATAAATGCACATACAACTGAGAAATAAGATGGTGTCCCCAAATGGTGGACATCACATTCTGTAGTAAAACTGTATTTTTCAATCTCTGCACGTAAAACCATGAGAGATGAAAGTTTTTCCTAATGATTAACTAAATCAACTTAAGTGCTTCAAAACTCATTCACCAGAACAGAAATATCAAGTTCAAGCCAACTTTATTGTCATCCCAACTCTACACAGGAAGGTGTACGGATGATGGGTGTAGGCTACAGTATCAGTAAAGTAGTGTTTAATTACAGTAAAGGCAGGTGTAGGTTACAGTAGGTAACGTTCAAGACAGGACACGCAGCATTTGTGTGACAGGACAAGACATATAAATGACAAGACACATATCAAATGAATGTAAAAAGTACCATGTTGGATTATTAAAATAATAGTACAAATATTTGATAATTGATAAATAGATTAAAAAATAAAGTAAACAGTCCGGCCCCTCTTCCTTTGAATGGGAGCCCTAGTAGGGTCTAAGGGTGTAATAAGTAGATTCAAAAATATATATAAATATTATAACTACCAAACCAGACAGTGTGTTTCAAGGTGGGAGACGGTGTGTTGGGGGAGGGGGATGGTCTCTGGACTCCCGAGGGTGACTCTACATCAGGAGTGGGCTGGGCAGGGCAGAGGGATCAGTGGACGAACTCGGTGAACCCGCCTCAACCTTGGAGCATCCTGTAGGATGCATGGTGAGGAGCTGGAACTCTCGCTTGAGCCGTTTTCCCACATGCGTACCGGAAAATTACCTGTAAGTCAATATCGGACATTTCCCTTCACACCTCTCCTCTGGCATGTGGGAATCTATCAGCGAAATTGCCTGTATGTGGGGGGGGGGGGGGGGGGGGGCGGCACTGCAGAGCGGGTGGGGAGTGACGTGTCGGCAAAACTCCGAATGGTGAAATAAGTTTGCTTGTTTATCCGTTCACCTGCGTCGCGTTGAAGCACTTTTTACAGACTGGCTTCATTTGATGTGTCCGGGCTTGCCTTGGCTGTCGGCAACGTTGCTTAGTCCCTGTCGGGCTGTGACTGAAGGAGGAGGACGGACTGTGGCCAGAGAGCGAGCAGAGAGGAGAGGGGAAAATCAGCACACACACACACATGAAGCTGACATAGGCTACTGCTCTTATTATCACAAGATCATTTCGCCAGTTTGCTTTAATGTGCGCTAATGATTAGATTATGCCCGCTGGAACATTAAGCAACGTGTGTACACCTCGCCCATGAGAGTGTCGCGCAGAATATGAAGATAGACTAAACCGGGGACAGATCATGACAGTGTTATGTACCTCTGCGCTGCTGCGTGAGACTAGAGCGAGAAGCGAGAGAGACCAGGAGGGAATTTATTTTGGGAAGATGCTCTGAACAATTTTGACGACGTGGAATGGAAGCGTCATTTTCGCATGTCCCGGTATTACGTGCTGAGTCTGGTCCGACCCGCACGCAAGATCACCCGGTGGCGAAAACCACTGGAAGCGCGTTTGCGACTGGCAATAGTCCTTTGGTGGTACGCAACACCAGGGGAATATCGAACAATCAGCTGTGTATTTGGTGTTGGACTGTCTACTGTGTGCACTGATAGCGGAAAATGACTGGACCCCTTTCTCACCTGTCTGTCTATCGCGGCATACCGCTCTTCTGACTAGCTCAAAACTGGTGAAATGGCCGTGACGACGGGGTCGCGCTTATACCGGCACGGCGCCTTTCCCACATGCAGCCATTTGACCACGTTCCGGTCATTTTGCGGTACAATTAAGCGCATGTGGGAAAAGGGCTTTGGTGTGATTTTTGGTAAAGCCGCTGTGAGTGGTTTATGTTGCTGGTACCTTTCTCTCTCTCTCTCTCTCTCTCTCTCTCTCTCGAAGGTCTGTTCCACAATGCACTGTGGAACTCACGCTCACACACACACACACACACACACACACACACACACACACACACAGAAATATACACACGTGTTGAACTTGAAGGACACGTTGGTGCAGAATGGAATTTAACAGCCAAAAAGTGAAGAAAGACCCACTTGAGATCAAAACAGGAGCCAGGAGTCTGGAAGTCCGGTCCAAGGGCCCATATAATCATAATAATAATTCATCAAATTTATATAGCACTTTTCAATGACCCAAAGTCAAGTCAAGTCAACTTTATTTATAGAGCACATTTACAATGACTAGAAGCCGACCAAAGTGCTTCACAGATTAAAAACAAAAAATGTGGAAAACAGCAAGTACGACTACAACTGCTACAGAGCAAGGTGCAATACAAGGTGCAACAGATACAAAAAACCAAGATCATCCTGCTTCCCAGTATTGGACATCGCTAGGATATCTGGATATGGTTGTGTTCATGCCTTTGATCTCACAGCATGAACAATTCATGCGCAGAACCGCAATGTCAACACAAAATCCAAGCAAAGGCAAGTCAGTCAGTATAAAATGGAAAATTCCGGGTACAACCTTCGCAACAATGGCAATTAGATAAATGCACGTGCAATGTTTTTGTGTGTGTGTGATCCGAAAGATACAGAACAGAGATAAATTGGAAGAATATCTGCTGCCTTCGAAAAGTAAATTTTAACCCGTAGTGAGTCGACTGATCTGTTTTTTGTTTACCAAGTAATAATTTATAGCTTTTATTTTTAAGGTAAAAACGTCTAGCTTCCTGTATTGTGTATATTTCTAGCAGACTTGTTTTCTTTGCAGCACTTGAGACTTGAGGAAATTGATGCATCTGGGCGTGAGTTGTAGGGTTGTTTAATTAATTAGCGTTATCTGCAAACGATTATATGCCCGAACGTTAGCGGGCAGTTATCGCCATGTATTTTTAGCAACTTGTTATCAGACTCTGCATGTCGTGCTAGTTTGTTGAATGTCAATGCGATTCACTTTGTGCCATTAAGGCTGTATAGCCTAATGCTCAGACTGTTGTCTTCCATGCATGAAGTGCAGCTGTGTGGTCAGTTTTCACAACGCCCCATTGTGTCGTCATGCCCCAATTCCCCCCACAGCGTCCCCTCTCTACTCTACACCCGGAGGTGCTCCCTCCCCCCACCCCCGTCCCCTCTCTACTCTACACCTGGAGGTGCTCCACGTGTGTGAAAGCATCATGCCTCATGTCTGAATGGGTACACTTCATGTATCGCCCGGGTCATGCTCAGGGCAAGCAACCCTGAGCTGAGCCGGAGTTCATGTCTGAAAGTGGCTATAAGGAGGGGGAAAGGCCATGTGGGGGCAGGGACAAGGCAGACAGGAGGGGAGGGAAGAGAGGGAGCAGGTAGGGCGGTAGATAATGTTATGGGTAGGGGAGGTTGTATGCTTGGGGGAACAGAAAGGTTTTTAGATGGGACTTGAATATGAAGCATGAGGGTGAGTCTTGGACAGGCTGGGGGAGGGAGTTCCAGAGACGGGGTGCTGCTCTATAGTGAATGCTCGATCTCCAAAGCGGCGAAGTTTGGACGGAGGAACAGTGAGGGGTACAGTGGATGAGGATCGGAGGGTTGGGGAAGAGGAGGTCAGCCAGGTAGGGGGCGGGCAGGATGTGGAGGGCTTTGAAGGTGAGGAGTAGTTTGAAGTTAATGCGTTCTTTGATGGGGAGCCAGTGGAGAGAGTGGAGAACAGGAGTGATGTGGTCACGAGACTGGGTGTTTGTGAGCAGGCGGGTGGCTGAGTTCTGAACCATCTGGAGTCTATGGAGGGATCGGGAGGTGATGCCAGTGAGGAGACAGTTGCAGTAATCTAGGCGGGAGGAGATGAAGGCGTGGATGAGGGATTCGGCAGCAGGGGGAGAGGCAGTGTCTGATTTTGGTAATATTGTGGAGATGGAAGAATGAGCTCTTGATGATGGAGCTGAAGTGGGGATCGAATGAGAGTGTGGGGTCGAGGATGAAACCAAAATTAGAGCCAGGGGGGAGGGGTGATGGTTGCATCATCGATGGTAAGTGTGATGGGTCTGGTTTTGGCGAGTATAGCTTTGGTTTCGCTGAGAAGGAGTTCTGTTTTGTTGCTGTTGAGTTTGAGGAAGTTGTGAGTCATCCAGGTTTTTATTGCAGATATTGTCGCTGTCGTTCCAGGACCTCGAATCTCCAAAACAGCAACTTTTCAGGAAGTAAAAAAAACTTGTTTGCTCTTAAAATACTGAACCAAACGTCGTCAAAGTTGGCACATGTCTTAATTATAGTTAGTTTCCCGCTGAATGTGTCATTACTTTATTAATATCTTACGTGGATAAGCTCAAATGATGTTGTTTATATTATCAGTCCGACTTGGAAGCACTTTCTCCCGGCCAGTCAGGCGGGAGAGAGTCGTATGCTCATGCACGAGCCCCAAGCTCCGGGCCGCAGGGGCTTTCGCATGGGGTGATCTATAGTCTGACATAACGTAGCGTTAACGTTACTTTATTCTCGTCAGAAAGCACTCCGATTTGCATGTTAAAACAAGTTTGCAGCCTAGGAATAACTGGAAAACATTTGATTGATATATTAACGTCAGAGGAAGCAGGATTAGTCAAAACGATATGAGAAATACACAGCACGTCTGCCGTGTGACTTTTCCGGGTTTACTGTCCTGCGTGGGGGGGTACAGACGGAGGTAGGGGACGAATTTCGAGGTTTGACTGACAGATTGAGGGCGAATGGCGTTACGAGATTTACTCCCAAGCTCGTTTTAATGCTTTAATGCTTTTCCATTGGTCGCATTTGTTAAAAACCACACAGAGACGTGAAGGGTGACCAATGGCACTGATTTATGACAAAAAGTAAAAAAGTGAAAAAAGGGACATTTGAGGTCCTGGCACAACAGCGACGATATGCATGTTTCAATGTGGTGGGTTGTGTGTGGATTTGGAGCTGATGTAGATCTGGGTCTCCTTGGCATAACAATGACAATCCAAGTTGAAAGAGCGGATGATGTGGCCTAGGGGGAGTATGTAGCAGATGAAGAGCAGGGGGCTGAGGACTGAGCCTTGGTGGGCCCACTGCGTGACGGAGGAGGTGGTGGAGGTGTGACTGGAGAGGGAGATTGTTGTCTGTCAGTGAGGTAGGAGGTGAACCAGTGCAACACCCAGTTGGTGCAGCCTTTGAAGGAGGATGGAATGACAGTGTCAAAACTGTGCTGAGATCGAGTAGTACCAGGATGTTGAGGGCCCCGGAATCTGTGGAGGTGAGGAGATCATTGAGGACTTTGACCAGGGTCTGTGAAGTAGACGGAAGCTAGACTGGAGGGGTTTGTACAGGTTGTTGGACTGGAGGAGGGGGGCTGGTCTCTACATGACTGTTTGCTGGATGAGGGTCTTCAGATATTGGGCTGCGCAGCCATTGTTAGCTCACTCACTCATTCACTCACTCACTCTCTCTCTCACACACACACACACACACACACACACACACACAGAGACACTTCACATTCTTATTATATGATGAATTGCCTGTATATCGTATGTGTGTGTGTGTGTGTGTGTGTGTTTTGCGTTCTGCACGTATCTGAATATTCATGTGTATGTCAAGGAAGGCAACATTGGCCAATTCTCAAGCGGAATACAATTACCTATGTTTAGGAATGTGACCTCTTGTGGTCGTGTGAGTAAGTACACACGTTCAGTGAATACGTCGGAGTCGGGAGCTGCAACCAGGAGTTTAATTTTAATTTTATTTATTTATTTATTTTGGGGGGGGGGCATGGAACATATTAAAATCAGATACAGACAAAGTAAAACAACAGAAGATTGTGCCGGTAGAGACAGGAAACCATAATTGGGCAAGGTCTCTACCTAAAAAACAAAAACAAAAAACAAAACAATATTGATCAACTTAATGTATCATTTCGGTATGAGGACGTGTTGGTATGATATGGAAGTGTTTTATTTTTCTGTAATGTTACATGTGTATGTGTGAGTGTGAGTGTGAGTGTGTGTGTGTGTGTGTGTGTGTGTGTGTGTTGTGTGTGTGTGTGTGTGTGAGCAGGTTTAATCAGAGAAGTCCTTGTCCAGGGTAAATTTGTGGCACCCGGACTCCTAATTCATCCTGGCTCCACTGGCCTTGAGCCGCCTGGCCTCCGCTAATGAAACCCACCAAGGTTAACCCCTACTGTACACACACACACACGCACACACACACACACACACACACAGACGCACGCACGCATGCACACACACACACACACACACACACACACACACACACACACACACACACACACACACACACACACACACTCTCTCTCTTCCTCTCCATCTTGCTCTCTTCTTTCACTCTCTCTCCTTTCCCACCTCTTTCTTCTCAATTTCTCTCTTCTTCCTTCTTCTTCTGTTCAACCTCCACATCATGGATTTCGAGGAAAGTAAAAGGGCCCTATCGTCTTACGGCGCTATCGTTTTGTGCACCTCTTACACCCAAAGCGCATTTTTCAGTTAGAACGCTATGAACGATAGGGTCTGGATATGGTGGGGGGGCTCGGGGTCTCTAGGGGAGCCCCAAGCCCAAGCCCCTAATCCAAAACCAGGGAGAGAGAGGGTCCCGTCTTCCCAACTTGTTCTGGGCGATGAGCCTGATGGGCGTACATGACCTTTGCCTGAACCCACAGGTGCAGAGTGCTTTTCAGTGGTCTGCCTGTGGTGCATTCCATAAAATGCACAAGGCTCCGGGGTGCGTTACCCCAAACGCACAATGGACGTGACAAAGCGGGGCTATGGTAAGAGTTCACAGTGAGAACGGGCTGGCCTACCAGGTGCATCCGTGTGCTTCTCATACTGACGCACAGGGTACAGTACACATCATGCTGACCTTTCTTCCTGCCCCGGGAGTTTTCTGTAATTGTGGTAACAGCGATCTATATTCCACCAGATGCTAACGCCAAGCTACATTACATTACATTACATTACGTCATTTGGCAGACGCTTTTATCCAAAGCGACTTACAATAACACATTTTTGTCAGCAATAGAGCAATCAACTATGGAGTACAGTCTATGACAACTACAACTTCTGAAGGAACAGTGGTACAAGTTTAGGTTAGTGGTACAAGTTTAGGTTAGTATATATATATATATTTTTTTTTAAGAAAGAGAGAGAGAGAACGAAGTTAGATCAAGAAGGGCCCAGATGGAGCCTGAAAAGGTGAGTCTTTAGTCTTTTCCAAAAGATCGGCAGTGATTCAGCCGTCCTGACCGATGGTGGAAGCTCGTTCCACCATTGAGGTGCCAGGGACGAGAAGAGTCGAGATCGGGATGAGCGACTTTTGAGCCCCCGTAGCGAAGGAGGGGCGAGGCGACCTGCACTGGTGGAGGAGCGAAGGGAGCGCTGAGAGGTTTGGAACCTGACCATAGCTTGCAGGTACAGGGGAGCTGACTGGTGTGCAGCCCTGTAGGCCAGTACCAGTGACTTGAATTTGATGCGGGCCGAGATGGGAAGCCAGTGGAGCTCTTGGAAGAGGGGAGTGACGTGAGACAATTTGGGTTGGTTGAATACCAGACGGGCTGCAGCTGAATGAGCTGAAGCGGTCGGATGTCGGTGGCAGGTAGGCCGGCCAGGAGCACGTTGCAGTAGTCCAGGCGGGAGATGACAAGAGACTGGACCAGGAGTTGAGTCGCTTCTCTTGTGAGAAAGGGACGGATTTTGCGGATGTTGTAGAGAGCGCACCTACAGGAAGGAGCGTGCTATAGCAGCTATGTTGGCTGAGCAGGACAGCTGGTTGTCAAGGATCACCCCAAGGTTCTTAGCTGTTTGGGAGGGAAGTACAGTGGTGTTGTCAATGGAGATGGAGAGATCTGCGAGAGGGCAGTCTTTCCCTGGGAGGAAGAGTAGCTCTGTCTTACCAAGGTTGAGCTTGAGGTGGTGGGCAGACATCCAGTCGCCAATGTCTTTGAGGCATGCAGAGATGCGAGCCTCGATTTGAGTGTCGGAGGGGGGGAAGGAAAGGAAAAGCTGGGTGTCATCAGCATAGCAGTGATAAGAAAAGCCATGAGAATAGATCACATAGGCAAGAGATCTGATATAGAGAAGGAAAAGTAAGGGGCCCAGGACTGAGCCCTGGGGGACACCGGTGGGAAGCCAACACAACTGCCATGATTAAAAAGGCACAACAGGGCTCTACTTTTTATGGACACTGGCCTCAGGTATCGTTCCCGCCTCCCCTCCTATCCCAGCAGGCTCACGCCACCGCAGCCTCCCCTCCCCTGCTCCTGCTCAACCTCCTTTCCGCCCTCCAGCCGTCGTACAGCGGGGGCACAGCACCCATAGCCTCCTGCACACAAGGATCCTCTTCTCCACTCCCCCCGCAGTCTCTTCCTTCGGCCTCCCCGGCCTGTCTTCCCCCCCTCAGTGGCCCGTGCAGCCGCCTCCGCAGCCCACGGCGACTTTCCTACTGTTCTACCCCCTATTCACAGCTGTGAAAGAAGGCATTTTCCTTCTTTGCCCTTAATAAATGGAACAGACTCCAGGATATTTTAACACGTTCACTGCCATCGACGTATTAATACGTCAAAAATAATCCAACGGTTGACTGCCAGCGACGTATTAATACGTCAAAAAAAATCAATTTATTTTTTTTGACGGTGCTACGTGGATCAATGCCCCCCGCGTCTCCTATGGAGATATTGGAAGTATTGAATGTGTATAATCTATTTTACCGACCAGCTAGGTGGCGACGGTCCTCTCCCGACAGAGAGAAAGTCAACCAAAAGCAGCCGCCTCCCGCGGCTGCTTCCTCCATTCTCAAGGAAATGGCTTGGCGATTTTACAGTCAGAAACGAACGAGCCTCATTCTCATACTGTAGGCGGGGGCGCTTTCGCGCTGCTGCGGTGGGGGGTTCCAGAAATGGACTGGGTGGGCAGCATAAAGCCTAGAGTCGCACGGGGCTTCATCGGGGCTCTCAAACCCAAGAGACGAGTGAGACCTATCCACACTCGCTGCCAGGGAGGGAGGCTGCTCAAACTCGCTGCCAGGGAGGGAGGCTGCTCAAACTCGCAGCAGCAGCAGCAGCAGCAGAACACTCGCTTGTGACAAACGCAGGCTGAAAGCCACTAGACACGCCCACGGAGGGAGGAGTTGAAGGAGAGGGCGTTCGGAACTATATTGTTTGGATGTCTGATCTCTCACTGATGCCAAAAATAAATGGTTAAAGTGACTGTTCTGCCTGTTTGATTGAATTTCACAAAACTGCGATTATCTCAGCTTTCACTCTCAGACGCTAAAACCATGCTGTACTCAACGGCTAATATCTACATAACTACTAACTCTACAAACTAACTCTTTTAGACAGAGAAAGCACACATTCTATTAGTACTTTTGTGAACTTTGTGTTGACAAACTCCAAGCAGAAAAGAATCCTCGGCTCTTGTAAAATGAGCCAGAATCCTCAAAAAACGGCTTGGCAAAAGCTACCTACAGCAAAAAAAAAACGGCTGGCAGTCAATGTGTTAAAACTGGAGCTCTTCATTCCCCTAGAGTCCTTCAAAGCGCACATCGAGAGCACCAAGCACCCGAGGGGTGCGCATGTTTTAGTTAATGTACTTAAGTACAGTACCGTACTTAATCTTGTCTTGTCTGTCTGCAACTTTGTTTTTCCTGTATGTGTTTTGTTGTACCAGGGCGGCCTTGTAAATGACAGCCCGCTCTCAAGAGCCCTCCCTGTATAAATAAAGGTAAAAAAAAAAAAAAAAAAAAAAAGTCCACCTACTCTAATCCATTCACCCATTCACCTGCGCTCCTCCAATCCAATCACTGAGTCACACCGGCGTTCTATCAGCTCAATCACCTGTAGCCTATATAAACACTGCAACACCACTTTCTCTCCCGTTTGTCCCGTCATCACGACCCCTCCCTCCACACCCCCTAGTTCACATCTCGCTACGGGCAGCACGAGCAGAGTTTGCATGTTCTCCCCGTGCTGCGCGGGTTTCCTCGGGCACTCCGGTTTCCTCCCGCAGACTTCTAAAGATATGCTATTCGCACATGCCTAATCTTGCCTCTCTATCCTCTGCACACAGGAACCACGGGGGTAGATGGAGATCGCACGCCATCCTGGGACGCAGAGCCACGCGGGCTCCACCCAGAGACGCGGTCTTCATCCTGGGTTGCAGAGCCACACGGGCTCCACCCAGAGACGCAACCCCCACCCAGAGTCTCCCGGGTTCCTGGTTCCTGACACAGCCGTGCCGTGTACCAGAAGAGGTCTTCACGCAATCGCACCACACTCACTTATCAATAAATATATATTATTTTCTAACCATGGTGTGATCTGTGTTAGTAAAGTAGCGTGTGTTATAGATCTGTGTTAGTGAAACGAGCAAACTCACGGTTTCCTCAAGTGCTGCAAACGAACAGCTTTAGCGAATCTGTAACCAAACTATGAAAAAACATGCAGTTTTAACGGAGGAAGACAGTGGGATTTCAGGCGGTTCACATCCAGAATTGAAATTTTATTCACTTAGCCTACAGTAACATCTCCGTAGATCATATATGCCGAATTGAAGAGTGGCGTTTTTACGTTTTTATACATTTTATGTATAAATCTGTATAATCAAGAACTGTTAAATTAACATGTGATGTTTTTCATAGCGAGACAATGACGATCACGTAGGCTACTACGTGGAAAAGAGTGCCAAACGGGGCTAGTGTTGCATCAGCCTATATCAAGACATAATACTTTTTTGGCACATTGCCACCCCACGTTATCACCTGAATGCGTCAGAAATGCATTGGGAACTTCATACAGTGAGCCATGTGTGTTTTGGAGCAGTGGAGAAAAGTATTTGACAGCTCTCATGTTGTGGATGCAGTGTATGGAGACCTGTGCGCGCGTTATGGGTATAGTGCCCAAGTTCTTCAGGCTCTCCTCTGCACTGCACCCCCCCCCCCCCCCCCCCGCCCTCACGCTCCTCCCGCCCACTCTACTTGGCAGAAAAAACAGACCATTTCCAGCTGTTTGTAAACAAAGACCCCTCATGTCTAGAAAGGTAAAACCGGAAAATATCCTGCTCTGGCTAGACGGACATGGTCCAGAATTCATGTTTAGAAGTGGCTTAGGAGAAGAGGAAAGTGAAACAGAGAGAGTGTTAGAGGTGACATGGGAACAGAGGAGATGGGTCACGCCTGAGAGAGAGAGAGAGACAAGAAGAGGAGGAGGAGGGAAAAGAGAAAGAGAGAAAGTGTGGGATGAGGGAGATTGAGTTCAGGCTGCCAACAGAGGTGTGAGCGAGCAAGGAATGAAAAGAGAAGAGAGAGAGGAGAGGTGACAGATTTCCCAAGGGGGTGATGGTAGTCTTTGGGGTTGGGAGGCGCAGGGGGGCAGTTGGCCACTAAATACAAGACACACACACACACACACACACACACACACACACACACACACAAAAGTAATTTGCCCTGCAGCCGGGGAAGCATGCTGAACCCAGTTAGCCCCTTCTGCTCTCCATAAGCTAATCAGAGCGCGCACACACACACACCTTGTCATTAATTAGACTTCATTAGTGACTGTCGGATGAGACTAATCACTGTGTCAGGGTTGGAGAGGAGATTGAGGAAGGTGGGGTGGGGTGGGGGGGGGGCTGAGGCAGGAGAGTTGGGATGGGGGGATTATGCAGGGGAAATAATGGCTTTCTTGGGATAAGCTGTAAGAGGCGCGCACGCGTGTGTGCAATATTGAATGTGGGTGGGCAACGCATTCTCATGTATTTGTCAGGACGCTTTGGCGTCACTCCTTCAACTAAAACAACCTGGTTCCGGTTAGCGTGATGGTTTGGGCTTAAAGGAAAGGTTACATGGACACGACTCCAAACATGGACACGATGGGATCAGCTGAGTCTGTGGAGTGATCACAGCCCCAATCAGACCCCGGGAACACGGTGCCGCGTCTATGTGCCGACAGACCGCAGTGCCGACAGGTCGCAATGCCGATAGCCCACAAGCAGAACCAGCTGAGCGAGGCGGCGTGCAGCGTGTCGGTGGAGCTAACCTCTCCCAGCCCCCACGCCAAACCTAACCTCCCCCCATGCCTAAACCTAACCTCCCCCAGACCCTAACCCAAAACCTAACCTCTCCCAGCCCCCACGCCAAACCTAACCTCCCCCCATGCCATGCCTAAACCTAACCTCCCCCAGACCCTAACCCAAAACCTAACCTCTCCCACCCCCGCGCCTAAACCTAAGGTCGGCATTGCGGGTGGTCGGCATAGCGGGTGGTCGGCATATAGCGGGTGGACCCCGGGAACACACACACACACGCAAACACACACACACACACACACACACACACACACACACACACACACACACACTACCTGGTGTTTGCGGATGATGTTTGTCATCGGTATTGCAGCTGTCATTTACAGAAGGTCACACACAGACACAACCATAACCCGTTGTTGAACTGAACAAAACCTGTAGCATGTAAACAGATGACAGACGGCTGACCAGTACCCTATACTACGAAGCTATCTTAACAGACCCGCGATCTGTCACTTTGATCTGGTTTGACTGAACAGGATCAAAGCTATCTAGTTTAACGATACTACGACGCTGGTTTTCTACTCGATAACTGAAGCTGGCTTTATCTGGGATCTGCCTGTGCACGCGCACGTTTTTCGCTCGTGCACAGGCGCGCGTCCACGCGAAAGAGGTGCGCTAGCCAATCACATTATGAACAGCTGAGTTGATCCACGCCCACACCCATTTCCACACCCATTTCCTCGTTCAATGAAAGCGCAGTGATCAGAGTTTTAGCGGATATTTAATGTAGCCATGTCAGAATGAAAATCCGCGTTGGATATAGTCTGCTGAAGGACTGTCTAAAGCTGCCGCTTGTATTCACATCAGTCATTTGATTTACTTTGATCAGCGATTTCAGTCTCCTACAGCAGCTTTTGTGCGAGTGTAAATGTAAACCTGTAATCTCAGTCTATAAATTTCCACAATCTGTAAGCCTATTTAGACCATAGATTTAGAAATGCATGCTCAATGAATAATGATCTCTATCACTCATTATGTGTGTGGTTGCACTGATCGAATAATTCATATATAAAATAATGATAATGCTGATGCCTAATAGGCTATAAAAGAGAAAACTGCTGAACTGAATTGAGACGATGCGGGCATAGTTTTCATTTATAAAAACTAGCCTATTTTTGCTCATATATTGGCATACAGCCTACAGGACACAGTTCCAGCTGAAACATGCAAGAGTAGCCTGCATATTTAGTATTGGGGCTATCCCATATTTATCCCATATCTATATTATATGTAGGCTATAGGCTTTTCTGGCATGTAGGAGAATATCACCCTCACTCCATTTGAAGCTCCGTTTAGGATATGCGCTGCGGTGATTAAGAGTGATCATATTTCTCCACGCATCGTTCAGCTGTTAAGACATAAAGTGGTAAGTAGGCTTAATTTAATTATGTAGCCTACAGAGCCACAAATGTTTTTCTTGTTCTATTCTCAGTTGACTGCAATCTATTTTTCATATGGCGATCTTATATGAATGGTGAGTGACTGCAGAGAGCCGATTATATGGGTCTGTCATGGATTTTGATCTTATCCTCTGAAGCTAACCTGGTTGGGACCAGGTTAGCTTTGCAGCATGAGTTGCCATGGTGATTAGAAGTTAACTTGCTTTGTAGTACGGCTAAACCAGGTTCAAACTCAAACTTACTCGGATAAGGCATTAAACTAGCTACGTAGTACAGGCCTCAGGGGTCTCATCTATCAATCCTGGCCTAGAATCCCTACTAAAACCATGACTAACCTGTCCAGGGACTATCTACTCGATCCAATCCGTGTTTCACCACCCAGTATCGTCTTGTAAAGGTATGCCATACAGACATATAGATGTAAAAAACAAAACAACAAAACTGTTTAAAAGTAAACAAGACAACATACGCAAATAATCTACGCAAACCCTGACCCATCTTTAAGTCCAGCGCCCCCAGCTGCTTAGTGGCGAAGACTGAGAAGTGCACACATACGCACCTTATCCCACACAAATTAATTCCTAAGCCGAAATGCCTGACCGGCCGCAGTCCAATTGAAGTGTGCGCTCTCCCTTTGTTGTGACAAGCGGAGATAATGGTTGGTAACTTATTTGCAGTGAATGCGTTTGGAAAAGTATTTCGTTTGCAAAAAATGTTTTGAATGATCGCTCCTGTATCAATAAAGTCTGTTTTTCCTCAAGTCATTCGAAATGTTTTGAATGTTGGAACAATCATAGTCTATCTATCATGGCCATGTGGCTGTTAATGGTCATTTACGGTATTTATTTATTTCTATATGAATAGTTCATTTGCAGAAACAGATTTAAAGCCATTCTTAAAATTGGCCAAATAGACAACACATGCTATTCCATAGCATATCAAAGTGAAAATCATTAGGTGAACGTTATAGGCCTAATTATGATCTACAATAAGATTAAATATTAAAAGATAAAATGCTTATGATATAAATATATATAGGCCCAATAAGAGGCATAAGAGAAACAAACCATTAATAGGCTATATTGCTTTGTCCTACCTTTCCTGTCTTCTCGGACTTACAGTATATGGAGATGCTGCTTTATCTTCAAAATAATCATGTCAATCTACAATAGGCTATCGGAAAAACATGATCAGAGGTGTCGGACGCGATGCGAGTGAGGTGCCACAAATGTACATTCACACTTCAAGTTTTATACTCTTTGATTGAATGCTGATAAGAACATAGCCTAATTGACACACATAATTAGTGAGTGCAGACAGAGAGAACTTTTAATGGCAGAAATCGGTAACGACAGAATCCATGGTTAATCACAGGCAGGTTGCCTGTCTGTGAGCATTTGCAACACGTTCTCACTCCGAGCGCGTAGCATATTGACGCTTTGTCCCGTCCCTTGTGCGTCGCTTATTACTAACACGGTACCCTTGAGCGACCCATGAAACGACTTGGGCTTTCCGACTAAACTCAATGTAAACCCATGGAAGTCATCTTTGACACTCATGGCAACTGCTCCCCCATTAGTCAACTGCTCCCCCATTAGGGTCTGACCGTTGGCCATTGACCGTTGGATTTGAGTATGCAGGGGACGGGATATGGGGCAGATCCCGTGCGTAATCACTGTGGCAGCTGCTGGTAATGGGGAATTGCGTTCCCCCCCCCCCCCCCCCCCACACACACACACACTTTTTAAACTGGTACCGAACTCAAATGTGTTTTATATCAGAGATCAGATGAGGTGGAGAAGGTGCCTGAAGACAGGGAGGTTGATACAGGGCCAAGCGGCTCTTTGCAGGTATAGGTTGTGTGCTGCTGTGCACTGTGGAATAATAATTATTATTATTATTATTATCATTATTATTATTATAAATGGTGCTGCTGTATAAAGGGTTAGGTGATTTTGCTTTCTTGATAATGAGAGGAAGGAGTGAACATGTTAAGCAGTGAATATGGTTGAATTTAAAATTAAGTACACTACTACTAATAATAATAATAACAATAATAATAATAATAATACAACCAATATCAATCAATATGGCTCTTGTTCTATCCCTTGTTCATGTCACCTGCTTTCATATCAGAGCTCTGATGAGTTGGAGGAGGTGGTGTCTAAAAGGCATGTATTGAGTGATGTGTGTTGTTCTTCACAGATCTAGCCTCTTAATTTTGCCCTCAGAGTGCACCACATTGATGCATTTTACTTTAAAATGTAAAAAAAAAAAATTCCGGGGGGACATGCCCCCAGACACCCCTGGAGGGTGTTCACCCCAGGTATTCACCCTTGAGTGAGTGAGGGGCACTTTACACGAGGACGGTTTCCTATGGTGACGGGGATATTTTATCATTAATGCCTCCCTTTTAGACGGCGACGCCGAATTTGGGCTTAGGAAGCGACACATTTTGAAACTACCCTCCAGAGTGAAATTCTTGGTGACGCTTCCCGCTGAGCGCTCCATGTAATCGCTTGAGACGGCTCATTTCAGGAACTCTGACGTGCCTATCACACGCGACACACGCGATTACGCCATAGCCGGTGCGCGAGTTGGCAATCATTTTCAAAATAAAACGTCAGTATGAATGAAGTTTGGCAACATTCAGAATTAAGCTACACTGCGCCAACTTCAGTTACATATTCATAACGTTACTGCTGCGAGGAGCCGATGGCTGTACCCTGTCGGCATTTAATGTTAGTTACAAAAGCACGTTGACAGTGTTTTCTCACTGCCAGTAGCCTATACAGGTTTGACAGATACAGTCAGCACAGTCTGACTGTGCTGCCGGTCCTCGCTGCTCGTTAAAGATTTCCAATAGGCGTTATTCTGATAAACTGGTCACATATATGTTACGTTCTCACCCGACAAATATTAAAACTTTAAAACAGTTTTATTTGGGGGTTTTTTTTAGCTTGAAAACAGCTTTTTGGCAAGTCTAAATGACTGCGGTAGGCGTACTCTACTTCCGTGTTTAAAAGCGGAAAGACGATTACGAAATGACGTCATGCAGAAGCGTCCTTGTATGGGCAAAGAATAAGGTGATCACACTGCCACCTAGCGACCTGGCATGTACATTACGGAGTTTTAAAAATTCAACAGCGCTCATGTAAACAGGGAGAAGGTGTGAAGGAAAAGGTGTGAAGGAAACGCTATTGTGTCGTTTCTTCCAGAAACTGTCCTCGTGTAAAGGGCCCCTGAGTGTGTGTGTGTGTGTGTGTGTGTGTGTGTGTGTGTGTGCGTACGTACATGTGTGTGCGTGCACGTGTGTGTGAGTGTGAGAGAGAGAGAGTGTGTGTGTGTGTGTGTGTGTGTGTGTGTGTGTGTGTGTGTGTGTATGAGAGAGAGAGAGAGTGTGTGTGTGTGTGTGTGTGTGTGCGCATGTGTGTGTGTGTGTGTGATCAATTGAGACAGTGTGATGGATCAACACACGCAGGTATGGCCATGAGAGAGATGTGCGTGAATAGCTTCATCACACAACACAACACACACACACACACACACACACACAGAGACAGACTCACACACACACACACACACACACACACACACACACACACACACACACACACACACACACACACACACACACAGAGACAGACACACACACACACACACACACACACCAATTACAGATGGGCGGGTGGAGGAGGAATAACTATTACTTCACATGATGGATCAACTCCCCGGAGCATCATCTCTCTCTCTCTCTCTCTCTCTCTCTCTCTCTCTCTCTCTCTCTCTCTCTCTCTCTCTCTCTCTCTCTCTCTCTCTCTCTAGCCGTTTTCACACACAGATCGCGCAAAATTGCAGTTCAAAAGGCCCGCAAAACCGGCAGCCTCGCCACAGAAATTGCTTTCACACACAGCCAAGCAGCACCACCACATTCCCGTCCTGGGGTGTGCTTTCAAGTGACCTCCACCCCTGCCGGATTGAAAGGCGAGCGGAGGCAATTCCACCCAGCTCCTCGCCCAAATGAATATTTTCATAGGTTAGTGTAGCCTAGGCTACTGTATGATGAACGAATTCATTCAACAACCAAACATCGCTGATGTACGCCAGCCAACGACGTGCAGCTGCGGTTGTTAAGGATCAAGCTGATAAAGCTGCAGTCGTTAACGATCAAAGTGATAAAACACGAAAGTGTTGTCCACATGCAGCATGGTAACAAGGCTTTCAATATTCATCTGATCGACTTTATGCATCACCATCATGTATTAGGTAGGCTACAAGGCTAATTCTTATCTTTTGGTTCCAGTTTTTTGTGAAGCAAATGATTCGCATCAAGTAGCCTAATTAGGGGCCGTTCTGAAAGACGACGCCTGCATATCAAACAGCTGCAGTCTGCATAACGTTCGTCGGGGGAATAGACGAGTTTCCCAGCGCTGCCCTAGGGCGGCGCCATAGCAGCCTTTCGTGTCCCCGGCTTCCGTTTAAGTCCACATTGCGTCCACAGCAGCGAGCACATCAGAAGGCAGCAGCCGAAATATCCAAACTTTTTTACAACGATCGATAACATCAGCTACACTAACATTAGCAGACGTTATTAACAATGGGTTATTCTGGAACACATTGTGCAGTGCGTGGCTGTCTGTCACAATACACAGAAACGCCTGAACGAGTGATTCAAGATTCAAGATTTTTTATTGTCACTCCATGGTACAAGTATCACGTGTGAAATTCTTGTGCTGTGAACTCCGTTTACAACATAGTACAAATATAACAAATATAACAGGGCATGAGTGCAAAAACAACAAGAGACACAACAAGCAATAAGGCAGTATAGTGATAAGACAAGTCAGAGACAGTGGCATATTCACTGCACATAGGTGCACATGTCATGTGCTTACTTTAGACGTGCTTAAACATTTTAAATTCGGCGTATTTGACATACAGGTGCAAATAGCATATTCCTTATTAAACATACAATTAAACATTAGACATACGTAATGGTAGCAGCTACAGTACGGTACAGTACGCCTACTAACTATTTGTGTATGTTAAGGAGTCTCGTGGCCTGCGGGAAGAAACTGGTTGGATCGACAGTGTTTTGAGCATCAGCCCGATACCAAACGGCTTTGTCCCTGCAAGTCGGCAAAATAAAATGCGAAACAATGCGCGTTTCCATCCACTGCTATTTTGCGAATTATAGAGCTGACAATCACCTCATGTTTGAGGCTGTCTGAGCTACTGATCAGCTGCTAGACCCGATATACAGCTCTGTTAAACACATCTAACGTTATTAATTTAAAGTTTCTTAATGATCTACAAGTAGACAAAGGTACCATAACGCCATTTCTGGATTACCAGGTGCGACTCGGCAAACTAACGTTATAATCCCAACCCGACCAATTTTTTTTAAAAATAGCAACGTTTGTGGACCAACGTTGCTATGTTACAATTTCGTCTCCGAAATTGTAAAATGGTAATCCACGGAGCAGATAGTAAGTGAATACAATTTCATTCAAGTCTAGAAGTGAGTCGCCTTAAAGTTAATATCCCAGTCTTCTTCTGTTTACCACGGCGGGTATTGTGCTGCGTATTTACCATGATTTACCATGTGTAGCCCTATTGTGTGGAGGCTACACACGGCATGTCATGTTTTGCAGTGATCAAGGCAAACTGTGTTGTTTTTGAATGGAGAGACACCTAACGTTAGTCTGGCTGACTGTGACAGAGGAGAGGACTGTAACCTAACGTTAGTCTGGCTGACTGTGACAGAGGAGAGGACTGTAACCTAACATTAGTCTGGCTGACTGTGAGAGAGGAGAGGACTGTAACCTAACGTTAGTCTGACTGTGAGAGAGGAGAGTACTGTCACTGTAACCTAACATTAGTCTGACTGACTGTGACAGAGGAGAGGACTGTAACCTAACATTAGTCTAACTGTGACAGAGGAGAGGACTGTAGCCTAACGTTAGTCTGACTGACTGTGACAGAGGAGAGGACTGTAACCTAACGTTAGTCTGGCTGACTTGTTCATCGCGTTGCCGTCCACCGCCATTGATTCCTCAAAATACGCTATAATCCTGCCTGTAGTTACGTTCGGCCATTTACACATATTATCTTCCCATGTATCCACTGTCAACGGGTGTGGGATAGACACTCTTTCGTTAGATAGGAGACTCGCAGAATGATCCCAAGTTTGCATTTTTTCGGCGGTCGCTATGGCTACTACGGTAGTACGTTACGCTTCTCTGTATTCACAAACACCGGAAGAGACAGACACGATCGCGGCCGAGTCTGGAAGCAAACCGAAAGTGCCCAGGAAACCGGTCTATAGTCCAGGGTGCGCTGTGCCCCCCCGGCTTTTAGAAAATTGTGTACATTTTACAGTAAAATGCATCAATCTGGTGCACTTTGAGAGCAAAAGTAAGAGGCTAGATCTATGAAGAACTTTGTGATTTTGAAACAATTGAAAAAGAAGTAGTTTACAATGCGGTTTCTAGTTATCTGGCACATTTTACCACAAATTAGACGGCCTAGGTAATTCATGGGAAATACTGGTGTATTGTGTAGAGTGGCAGGAACATAGAGAGGGACAACTTCTCTCTTTAACATCACCAACTGGTGGATAATTTATTTACACAAAACAAAAACATTACAGTAGTGATTTATTACCTCAGTAAACACTTTCCTTGAGTTTAGGGTGTCGCTCACCAGTTTCAAGTATTCAATGGCCACATGACCATATTAACTGCTAATTTAATATTAAATGCTGACAAAATAATAAAAAAAATCATGTTAATACTAAAAGGCAATTTTAATGATTAAAATTGTAATCTAGAGATAAATATGACCATAATTGGCCATGGCCCTGCACTTTACAAAACACAGACTTTGCACATTAACTTATTTTTTTTATTGTATTGTTTTTATCTGTTTTATTTATCTCCTACTATTTTCTGTCTGCTCTGTATTTTTAACCCCTGCTGCTGTTGCTGTTTTTAGACGCCTTAATCGCCCCTCGGGGATAAATAAAGGTTTCAATTCATTTAATTGTGTTAATTTAAACCAGGGGTTATCAAAGTTTTGATGGCTGAATGCCAATTTAGGGAGTAGGCTAATGACTAGATAACAATGATCCATCGCCAATCATGTTAAAAATTGCATTTTTTTTCAATGGAGTTTGGTGTACATACAAACGTTACTGACTTCTCTGCAAAAACTTTTGAGTTAGTTACTGCACTTACCAGGTAGTTTTACTGTACTTTTAATTATTCAAAACAACTGGGATGGATAACCCGCTGAATGGGGTCCGGTAAACAAGGACGGTAGCAAAAGCAGCAAGCAGACCCCGCCTCTCGTTCGTCACCTCTGGGGCTTCAGTTGCGGGCGGCTGGGTCCTGGGAAAACCACGGCACGGGCAGAGGGAGAACATCTACTCTGTCACACACAGGCAGCACTTTGCACAACGTGCACAACGACAGGCTTTTGTGGTGCCGCAAATGCTCTGTTATCAACTTTCTTGCCAGTATTATTATTTGACTTTGTGACGAAAATCGGGGACATTTTCGGGGACAGCTCCAGCCGGGGACAGAGCACCGAAATCGGGGACTGTCCCCGAAAATCGGGGACGTCTGGTCACCCTATACTATAACGTTAGTAGTTTTTGTAAGGGAATGCACAAGTGGCTAGACAGATTGCAGTTCTGGAGCTGGTTTCCAGAGGGAATATCCTCAGACCAACTAGCCACAGACAGCTATAGTCCTCTGAAGCGTATTATTATATCCGTTAATTTTACCTACTAATGTCAACATTGTTTGAGCATAAAGCCTAACCTACTTACAGGCACGGAGCATGCCTCCTGGCGCATGATTGTATAGGCAACTTTTTTTTACTTTCACTGTCTTTCTTGCTGCATGAGGTGATTTCCCCTGTAATTTTTTTATGAATGAGCTGAGCATTCGCACTGTTCCGGCTTGCTGCTCCTACGCTTTCAAGTGGAGGCGGGTTACCTGCTAACCCGGCGCTGTGACTAGGTCGGCTGGCGGGACAAAAGGCGTACAACAATTACCCACCAACGCGCCACCAGAACTTCCAACCCGTTCTCACTCCGAGCGCGCAGCATGTTGACGCTTTGTCACGCCCCTTCTGCGTTGCTTGTTACTAACACGGTACCCTTGAGCGACCCATGAAACGACTTGGGCTTTCCAACTAAACTCCAATGTAAACCCATGGAAGTCATCTTTGACACTCAAGGCAACTGCTCCACCGTCCCAACACGCTGCCCTTGTGCGACGGATATAACGACTTAGGGTTTGGCTAATGTAAACCCATAGAAGTAATCTTTGACGCTCAAGGCAACTGCTCCCCCGTCCCAACACGCTGCCCTTGTGCGACGGATATAACGACTTATGGTACGGCCACATCTATGCGTCGTTTGACGCGGGCTGACGCTGCTGCCCATCCACTTTGTATTGAACATGCTGCTCGACGCCTCGCAAAGCATGCTGGGAGACCAGACGACGCGTAGCAGGCTTGTGAAGCGACAGTGGGCAACAGAGGGGCCGGGGTGGAATTTGACAAAGTACAAAGCTAGCCAATTGAGCTCGTCCTAGGACCTATCCTACCCTTCCTGTCCTCTTCCACTTCCTCTCTACCACCAATTTTCAAAGAAGCAAAGTAAATCTAGCAGCAGCTAGCTTGGGAGCTAGCTGCTGCTTCCGGATTTCCACGCCCACCAAGCGTCAAGCGTCCATACAGCCAAGCGTCAGCCCGCGTCAAACGACGCGTAGATGTGGCTGCACCGTTAGGGTTTGGCTAATGTAAACCCATGGTAGTCATCTTTGACGCTCAAGGCAACTGCTCCCCCGTCTGAACACGGTGCCCTTGCGCGACCAATATAACGACCTGGGCTTTCACCTTTCACTAATTATTATTGTTTTTTTTTCATTAGGACTTTGCAGGGGCGTATTTTCCACTGGGGAGAGGGGGGACATGTCCCCCCAACTTTTTAAACTGGTACCAAACTCAAATATGATTTTATCAGGGATCAGATGAGGTGGAGAAGGTGCCTGAAAACCAGTGTTGGGTTACTGTAATCACATTGCTTTTGTAACAGTAGTGTAAGGCACTACTGATAAGTGCAGTGATCACATTACAGTTACTAATCAAACACTCAACTCCCGTTTTAATAGCAGATCCTGTGGCCCAATAGGCTATGGGGAAAAGTACAGGAAATGAAACATCAAACCTCTCAAAGCATCTACAGAGGCAACATGCTAACATAAAGCTGGTTGCAGAGATCCGCAGAGCCAAGCTGAGTCGCCTCCCTCGACCCCAAGCAAGCAGCAAAAGCTTACTTTTCACCAGGTAACATCAAAATCAGAGATGGACAGGCTTGTTGCCTCATACATGGTAGAGGAAATGTTGCCAGTTTCAACAGTAGAATCGCCATTTCTCAGAAACATACTGAGAAAAATACAGATGGCAGGGAATAGACAGCCACCATCAGACAGGAAAAGTTTTGCAACCTACCTCATTATGATAGAGATTTGTGCTAAGATATGGGCATATGTAAGGTTTAATGTTGTATTGTTAAGTTACCTGTATTCCGCCTGAGTTGCCGCCCCTTTTCCAGCATGAGTCAGTGAGATTCAATGATTCCCACAGGCTGAAATTTGACTTTCTTCACAGTTAATTACTTTACATTGACGGAATATGCAGAGAGAAAAAAGTGTCTCGTCATGCACGAGTGCACCCCACACAGCCCAGCCTCAGGCGCATAGTTAACATTTTGAGTAATGCTTTACAACCGCGGTTTAACTATTATGTAATCTTAACATCAAAATTAGCATTTTGATACAATGTTTGCTGCTTTGTTTGTTGAAACAGCTTTTTCTACTCCAACGTGCATCAGTGAGGCTATTTACTTCTTTAAATTACATTAGTTTGACATTTTTACCCAGAAGTTTCCATTTTGTTTTGGCTAGCCTGACACTGTGCCTGGGCAGTGAGAGAAGAAGGGAGAAGGGAAGGGGAAGAGACAGCCCGCAGCCGTGGAGAGAAATGCGGGTTGAGAGTGCGGTCTAAAAGTTTAAAAGGCGATGCTGCTGCTGCTACCCCCTGCTGCTTTCCTGGGTAACAAAAATACGTGTACTAGTGGGGCTGTTGATGTAAAAAAGGTATTAGACTAAAGAAAATGTCACTAGTTTGTGGATATTCATGGGATTTGTGGCCAGTCTAAAAGGGGCTTAGTACAAAGGAAGACTTTCTCTCTCCCCTGCCTCTCTCTCTGTCTCTCTTGCTCTCACACACAACATCAACACACACATAGGATACATTTCGACACACGTTATCACTTAGGAAGACCATACACACACACACACACACACAGTTTTGCTGACACAGATGTGGCTTGGTCAGTTGTCTGGTCGGCCCCCTTGGATCTACAAGCTTCTAGCGAGAGACGAATGCCAGAGAGGTCTCACACACACACACACATGCTGTCTTTTTTTAAATATACATACATCATACAATAAAACAAGTATGTGTGTGTGTTTGTGTGTGTGCGCACATACACACACAGACACAGACACACCATACATATGACACACAAAACAAACATGAACACACTCTCTTCATACACACACACAGCTCATCCTCGCCACGCTCCAGGAGTGACAGATCGATTCCCGAGGCAACTGCTGCTCTGACAGGTGTGTGTGTGTGTGTGTGTGTGTGTGTGTGTGTGTGTGTGTGTGTGTGTGTGTGCGTGCGTGCGTGTGTGCATGCGTGCTGCGTGCGTGCGTGCGTGTGTGTGTGTGTATTTTCTGCTCTTCACACTTTAAAAGAAAGAAGAACTTTAAGAATGTTCCTCACCCGTCCCTGTCCTCCTCTCTTCCCCCTGTCCCTTTCTCTCCTCTTCTCTGTTTCGGGCCCTCCAGGGGTTTGTGGAGGTTTTCTGTAATTATTTCAACCAAGAATATGATAAAGCTACCAACATGTTTTAGCTTCTCTCAAAAATATCTTTACCATTTTATGAATTTTATGTTGGATTTTTGTGTTCCAGTAAAAGTGTTCACAGGGGAAATAATGGTGCTGAAGCTTTTACCAAAGGCACTTTAAAAACTATCGATAAAAGCGGAACTCTGTCCTGACACTATGGCCCCTATCTTTCCACTGGCCTTAGGCGCTAAAACTGGCGTTAAACGCAAAAAAAAAACGCGCCTTGCGCCTGCCTCGGGAAGATAGCATCATGGTCTTAGGCCCCGAAATGCGCCTTATGCCAAAGAGGCGCGGCACAGTGCCAGAATAGGCCAGAATGGGCGTTTCGGCCTTAAATACCGGCCTAACGCTATCTTCCCCCCTGGCGTTTATTTAGCGCTTTTCAAAAACAGGCCTTATTCAGTGCGCCGGGGATATTACTGTGCTCTCTCTCACTCCCTCTCTCGTGCAACCCCTAACCCCTGTCATTCACCCCTGTTGCATCATCCTACCTGTGCAGTGGGGGAGAAGAAAAGGTAGCGAGAGAAAACGACCATTCTGCCCAAACAAATATTCACATGTGCCGGCTCCCCTACCACAGCCACACATGTGAAATCTCCCAGCATGCATTGAGGCTAACACATTTTGACAAGAAATAGCAACCAAATCCGCCTAAATAGGCTAAGTGGTAGATAGAAATAATATTTATGTTAACACAACATGCAATTCTAGAACATTTCAATATTGGACAAAATAAAGCATAAAAATCAAAACACCCTAACAAACAACCCTATGTGAAACATATATGTAACCCAGGTGGAATATATATCCCTCGCAAATACAACGTGATATAGACGAGTGACAGGTGTAACACGGTTCTACTGTGATGTCCGCTCCAGCAAGACTGGGCTTATACTTCACACATACTTTTACAATAAAAACCCATTTATGCGAAGACTTTACATAATGTAGGCTATATTTATGTGCTTCATTTAGCCTGTGCAGCAGGTACTCTACAAGTTATAAAACTACCTGCCCTGAATGAGCCGAGTGGGGTTGCTTGTTCACTATTGTGAAAGTTATGTGTTTACAACATAAAGATCATGGAATTGGACGCTATCAGGAATGTCACCGATAGTTAACGTTCTATATTGTAGGCTACAGGGAGACCGCATCAGCCCTGCTGAACAGATCTGTATTTGCCTGGCTGTAGGTAGAATTGTTTTATTCAGGCTATGATCTGTGATGTGCTGAGATATCCAAATTGGCATGAAGAGATGACAGCATGCAGCCAAAACCCGGACATGGATCGAGTGCATCCATGTCATTTGTGAGCTTCGAAAGGAAGAATGTCATTGAGTAACTGCAGTTCTCCAATGAGCACAGTTGTGAATAATTCTACCCTCAAAAGGCGTGGTTATAATGCTGAAGGCCGCGTCTAGCGCCGACACGAGAATAGCCAGTGCGCTGATCCACGCCCACTAATCTGCGCTGCGCCTGGCGCTAAGCACTAATTTAAGGCCGTTGCAACGATAGAGCCCTATGTCCCTGAGTCCGACACATAACATTCGCTCCGACACTTCCAGTCTTTTCGTGAGGATTTTTCATATTTCAAATACAGACAACAGTTTTTACATATACACATTAACCCAGAGGAGCAGCCGCAATGGGCCAATTTTCAGGAACTAGTGCAGTGCCCGTTCCCCCATGCACTCTGTCAGGTCCCCGTAAGCGCACTCCCCAAGTTTGAAGTCGATCCGACAAACGGTTCTCGAGCTACACGGAAGACAGACATACAGACAGTCCTGGAATAAGTCCAAATTGCATGAAATCCCCAAGTTTGAAGTTGATCAGATGAATGGCTATCGAGATAAACCGTTTGTGTTGCCTGTAGGTGGTGCTATGCCAAATTGCATGGAATTCAGCTCCCTGCACTCCGTTGAGTCCCTCCTAAGCGCACTCCCCGAGTCTGAAGTTTGAAGTCGATCAGATGAATGGCTATGAAGATAAAGCGCTTTTTGTGTTGCCAGTAGGTGGCGCTATGCCAACTTGCACATAATTCAGCTCCCTGCACTTCATTGAGTCCCCCTAAGCGCACTCCTCGAGTTTGAAGTCAATCGGACGAACAGTTCTCAAGATAAACCACTTTTTGTGTGGCCAATAGGTGGCGCTGTGCCGAATTGCACAACATTCTGCACTGCACTGTGTCAGAGTGCCCATCAGCGCACTCCCCAAAGTTGAAGTCGATCGGACCAACGGTTCTTGGCAAAACCAATTTTTTTATGTTGCCAGTAGGTGGCGCTATGCCGAATTGCCCGTTTCCCCCTGCACCACCCGTGGGAGCTTTCCCCCCCCCACACACACACTGCACTCTGTCAGGTCCCCCTAAGCGCAAGTTTGAAGTCGATCCGATAAACGGTTTTGAGATACGCGAAGGACAGACATACAGACAGTCCTGGAATAAGTCCAAATGGCATGAAATGCGGCACCGCACTCCATCGGCGTCCAAGCAGCGCACTCCCCAAGTTTGAAGTCACAATCGGACAAATGTTTCTCGAGATAAACTGCTTTTTGTGTTGCCAGTAGTCGCACTATGTCAAATTGCAAGAAATTCAGCACCGCACTACTTCGAGTTCCCAGGAGCACACTCCCCAAGTTTGAAGTCAATCCGATGAATGGTTCTCAAGATAAACCACTTTTTGTGTTGCTAGTAGGTGGCGCTGTGCCGAATTGCACAAAATTCTGCACTGCTCTATGTCAGGTTCCCAGCAGCACACTTACCAAGTTTGAAGTCGATCAGATGAATGGCTATCAAGATAAACCGCTTTTTGTGTTGCCAGTAGGTGGCACTATGCCAAATTGCACGGAATTCAGCTCCCTGCAATCCGTTGAGTCCCGCTAAGTGCACTCCCCGAGTTTTAAGTTTTAAGTCGATCAGATGAATGGATGAGATAAAGCGCTTTTTGTGTTGCCAGTAGGTGGCGCTATGCCAAATTGCACAGAATTCAGCTCCCTGCACTCCCTTGAGTCCCCCTAAGCGCACTCCCCAAAGTGGAAGTCGATCGGACAAACGGTTCTTGAGATAAACAGCATTTTTTATGTTGCCAGTAGGTGGCGCTATGCCGAATTGCATGAAAACAGGGCACTGCACTGCACAATAGGGCACACTTCCAAAGTTTGAAGTCGATCCGACCAACGGTTCTCGATGGCATGCAGCAGATGATGCTCATCCAGAAGCATTTGTGGAAATAGCCAGGTTTTACTCTGGGAACCCTACTTACACAGGATGGGGGTTCCCGGAAGTGGCGTGGCCCTAGAGCACGGATACTCAACTTGCTTTGCCTGGGGGCCACTTTTGCAAAATGACAGGAGGCAAGGGGCCAGTCAATAAATATTAATATAAATTTTTCTGTAGCAGATTGTAGGATATTAGGAGTTTAGTCTAAAAAAAATTGCATAGTTAATACATATACAGTAAGTGGCTGGGTGGCGAGCAGACAGCCGTATTTGACAATTTAGATCTAGACAAATACACCATTCTCTGCTCATTTCATGCTGCCCTCTTTGCAAGACATTTTTTAATTGGAACCTGAGGAGGGATACTGGCCGGCCGCCCTCATTCACTCACATCAAAGTAAACAGAGGGTCTTGAGAGTGAATGGGGGCCATTCACTGTCAACTACGCTATGTTTACTTTTCTCACAACCGTCAACGACCCGTCAACGACCCTACTTAAAGGGGGACTTACCCCCCAGATATGTAACAAAACGGCATGCTGCTTGATTTGAAACAAGGCCAGGTCGAAACCTGGCATACGGCCGGTGCATGGGATCGTCACCCTAATCATGTATACCCATACACATTTTAACAATCAACAGAACACATATAAGCCGTCGTCTGATTTTCCACCTTTTTTCCCTGTTTGTGTTTAGGGATGCAGGATATTATGGATTTTTTTAAACAATACGATAACCCATAAATATCTGCCTCGATACAGATACGATACTCGATACCTAATGGATAAGAAACAGAATGTCCACAAGGTTGATCACATTCACAAATTCAAGGTTTAGTAACACCTTTAACAGTCACTGTGGGATTGAAGGACACCTTTTGAAATGTGTCTCTCTGGTGTTAGAAGACCACCATATTAACTGGTGGTCTTCAATTATCAACAACGCCATAATGTAGGCCAGTGGTTCCCAAATGTGCCTTGGGATTTTGCATTATTGCAATTGCAAATATAGCCTAAAACTATACAAAAAGTGGGTGTGTTGCTGCTTTGATGTAGTAATTTTGCAAAGTTTCAAATCTATCCTAGAGTAATATATTTTGTCAAATTGTATTTGACATTAGTAAATAAAAAAGCATTTAGAGTGATAAGAGTAATAGAGGCTATTTTGCACCGATAGACTTAGGCTATATAGGTGTGCCTTGAGATTTTGTCGTGCCATTTGATGTGCCATGGGCACAAAAAGTTTGGAAACCACTGATGTAGGCTATCTTATATGTATCTCTTAATCCAATATTTTTCTTTACACTCTACAAATTATATAGCCTTGTACATTGCACTCTTCACAACAACCTGTGATATCAGTCAATGTTTGAGACAGGTCCTTTGCCTGTCTCATTGAAAACAGAATATAAAAATATGAACTGCAGCACTGCACAGCACACTGTAGGCTATGTAAGATGGCTCAGACTGAAAAGTTATTAGTATGTCTGTCCAGTAACACACGATAACATAGTAAGGGTAACCCAGGTTATTTCGGGACACATTACAGATGTCACTCAAAGGCCACACGCGCAGGCTTTACCGACGGCTCCTGAAGGTGTCATGTGCATCAGGCAGACTGGAGAGGATGATGCAGCTGCGAGTGTTTGTCTGCTCTCAACTCCGTGAATATCGCTTTAATCTTCATAACAGCGGATCATTACCCGCTGTACACAACATGCACTAGTTCTGCACAAGCACTCTCCTCCTTTCACCGACTCTCTCACTAATCTCACCGCTGTTTACATGCTTTTCAGATCGGCTATTAGCTAACACGCTAGTTATAGCCTACTTAGCTCAGCTGTTAGCTACTTAGCTTAGCTCTCTGCCTCTCGGTAAGATGTTCATGTTCCATCCTCACGCATACCATTCATGTATATTTGCTGGAAGGGGAGACGTCTCCCGCTACTGTTGATGTCCAGTGTGATGGCAGAGACACTGGGAAATGTGTGTTTGTTTATTCGTTGCATCGCGTGTAACGTTAATTAGACAAGGAATCCCGCAACTTCATTTCAAAAGCACAACAACGACCAGTTAGTGATGGTACCGAACCTTTGGAACTTCCAATACCGAACTGTTTATACAGTACACAGTAAACAAATTTAGATATTTTTACAGAATCGATATTTCGAGGCCAATTGGCCGGAAAACCAGGATAGCCTCAATTTCTATTTTTCTGCACGGACCATGATCTGCGGACCAGGATCTGCGGCCGTGAGCGACTGTCAAGCTGAACAAGATCAGATCAGGGCAGACAGGGAGTCCAAAACCGGACATTTGTCAAATAAAACAAATTTCAAAGTAAAAGCCCATCTTGATGAAAGGGTGCCAGGAGTCCTGACTGCAGCGATTGGGACACATGTGCTCCTATAGGCCAGTGCAAGCACCGGCCTAAAAACCTATGGGAAAAACCAAGAAATGACGTCTCCTCTTGTCTCACTATACTCTTTGGCTGTGCTCAGCTCAGGAATTTTTTTCCGGAAATCGACGCCATGACAGTTTGCTCACCGCCTCTAAAATAAGTTATTTGAGAGCTACAATATCTTTATAAATATCAACAACTAGCCAACGCTGGTGGCCTGTATGGAAACAGCGTTGCTCAAAATGGTTGAAAGTGATATAAATTTGGCCAGTCAGTGGCGAACTAGAAATTGACTCCATTGACTCCCCATGTGTGTGTATGTAGCGTGTGTAAGTATCGTTAAAAGTCACGCGAGCCTGGTTACCGCAGCACAGCACAATAGGACAAACCCCGCTCTCAACACGCTCATGTAATCACAATGCAAGATTTCTCCACGTTATGCCCTTGTCCAACTTGCCATATAGACCGCTATGAAGTCCCTTTTTAATTTTCGTTTCTCCCTTTTTCGTGATTCTTGTCAAAAGTTGTAGTGCACCTCTGCTTTTTCCTCTCGAGCGCAGGGCAGAGCTGCAGAGCTCCCTCCTCCTCCTCAGACCCTGCCTGCTCAATCCATTCCAGTCTGTCCAAACTTAGTACCGATCTAATCTCAGTATGAGATGCAGGGAAATATATTATAGTAGCCGATGTGTTCAGAGCAGCATTGTCACGTTGTCACGTCATAGTATAGCGTTATATTTTACACGTGTGCTAAACTGCGATGAGATTTGTTTGCGGAAATGACGGCAGGGATGAAAGTCGCTGCCACACAGCAGAGGAGGAGGAGGGGAGGCTCACTTTGGGGCGGACTCGGAGCTGCTGCTGCTGAGAGTACAAACACACATTCTCACCCGTCCCTCCCTCCTCCTATCTCTCTCTCTCTCGGCACAATCAAGTGGTTGAGTAGTTCTCAATGTGGGGCCAGGGGACCACCAGTGGTCCTTGAGAGGATTCCAGGATTCTCTGTTATCTCTCAACCTAATATATATGGAATTCTGGACAAAATCATATCTAGGCTACATAAAACATAAAAAATAAATCAGATTTGCAGATATGGGGGTCCATTGCCACAATGTGAACTAAATTAGGGCTCGTTAGTATGAAAAAGGTTGGGAATGATTTACAGCAACACAATGCCATTTCCTTCCTTTTATGATTATAGTGGCGTTTATTGATAGTATTGTGTTACATAGGAGTTGGTAGGAAAATAACAGGCGATTGTAATCAATTAACAGATGATTAACAGGTCAAGTGACACAAACAGCCAATGAGCTGTGTGTATTGTTGTGAGTAGCCAGGAAAGGGTACAGGGGGAGTAGGGGAGGAACTATCTTGAAATCCCATAGTCTTTGGTTCATCGTCACGTCACAACGTATCAAATCTCCCATTCATTTGAGGGCAAAAAAAAGCAGTGTTCAACCATAGAGGGCACTTATGCGGCTGAAAATGATACAAATGGTACAATGGCAACAGTTTGGTCTCAAATGTGGAAATTTTGACCAGAATTCTTCACACACCACCCCCAAAGTTATATTGGTTAAAAGCTGAAAAAAAGTGTTTTGGGGGTAAGTTACACTTTAAAGCTGGGGCTTAGGGCTTGAAGGAGCAGAACTGAAGACAAATATTCAAATATCGAACGTGTTTCGCATCCGAATCGCATGAAAACAGGGTACTGCACTCCGTCGGGTCGCCATCAGCGCACTCCCCGAGTTTCAAGTCGATCCGACCAACGGTTCTCGAGATATGCGAAGGACAGAGAGAGAGACAGAGAGACAGACGCTATCGTCATTATAGTATAGATAGATATCGTGATATTTGGGAAATATCACAATTTTGAACATTTACTTTCAGAGGCTGCAGCAGGGTCAGTTTTAAAGCCAGAGTGAAGTTTCTGGTATCATATCAAACTAGAAGACACAAGGAATCGATTCGTCCCACCAGCTAGTTTCCTTTTAGCCTTTCTGCTGCTATTGCTGCTATTGCATGGTTAAGTCAGCAAATTAAATATATTGGGGGGGGGGGGGGGGGTGTATACGCGGTGGAAGTGGTCCCTGGGAAATTTGGTTTGGTACGTAATGGTACATGGACGGAAAAGTTTGGGAACCCCTGTGTTAGGCTACCTGTAGCCTACCTGATGCTGCCTTTGTGATCCATAAAGTCGAACAGCTGCTCATTAAATATAGATTCACTGTTTTTCTGTGAATCTAAATCTCTCTCTCCCCATCTCCCCCTCTCCTCTTTCTCTCTCTCTTCTCTCCCTCCCTTCCTCCCTCTCCTCTTTCTCTCTCTCTTCTCTCCCTCCCTTCCTCCCTCTCTCTCTCTGTCTCTCCCTCTCTCTCTCTCACCCTCTCCACCCCCTCACCTTGACTTGTGTATTCAGTTGCAGTCTTTACAGCCTGTAAAAGCAGCGTGAGGACCGCTGTGACCTTTGACCCCATCACAGGATAGGAATAGAGACGCAGTCAGGGGTCGCACACACCCTGCACTTTGTCTCTCTCTGTGTGTGTGTGTGTGTGTGTGTGTGTGTGAGAGAGAGAGAGATAGAGAGTGTGTGTGCCTGCTATGCTACAGCAACATAGGCCTACCCATGTTATCTAGAGCAGTGATTATCAACTTTGATCTGAGAATATTTTTTATTGATAGATTAGATCGGCAGTGGGGAAGATAGCGTTTAAAGCCGAAACGCCCATTCTGGCCTATTCTGGCACTGCGCCACGCCTCTTCGGCATAAAGCGCATTTTGGGGCCTAAAAACATGATGCTATCTTGACAAGTCAGGCGCAAAGCGTGGTTTTTTTGCGTTTAA
>NC_139623.1:116045778-116048278 GCF_964638095.1 Poromitra crassiceps
GATGGGCGGCACTTAGCGGCAGTGCCCTTGGAAAATAGTTTCCAACAATCCAACTTGCCGTTTTCAGCATGTAGCAACGAGCTAGCGTGTAGGTTTCTGCCGTTAGCTTGCTAGCTAGTTAGCGTTGTTGTTGTTTTCAATGAGGCGGCAGGGCACTATTTACAGCGACACACAGGGAGGAGGGAGCGGAAGCCGCTCTGATTGACATGGTCGGAGACAATGACAGAGCTTGTAATAAGCCGGGAGTGGACATCCAGCAGCGACTGAAACAGTCGCTCCAATGGGAGAGCAGCTGTAGAGCAGGGGAGGGTTTATCCCTGTTGACTGTTTCCGTGGCACCAGACTCGGACGGAAGGGAGAGGAGGCTGGCCAGCGAGACTACAACTGCAGCAACGACCAGGAGGACAGCAGGGCAAGTTGGCCAAGTACAATTGGGGAGAAAATGGGAGAAAACAATGAAAACTCAATCCCCCCCCTCTCTCTCCCTCTCCACTCCTACCTGGCTTGTGTCAAAGGTGACGGGTTGCCAGGTTGCCAGGCTGTCAGGCGCTGCAGAGGAGGGTTTATTACACTGAAACCATGTTGAGTGGGTGTGTTTCTGTGTGTGTGTGTGTGTGTGTGTGTGTGTGTGTGTGTGTGTGTGTGTGTGTGTGTGTGTGTGTGTGTGTGTGTGTGTGCGCGTGCGCGGTTCATGGTGACCCAGTGGCGGTGACATATTCTTTTCTGGGAGTTGCTGGGCCAACTCTTGGCCTCCATACTTTCTATTTCAACAACACCGTGTGTGTGTGTGTGTGTGTGTGTGTGTGTGTGTGTGTGTGTAAACAGGCACACCTTGTTCAAAGACCATAAAGCTGTGTGTGTGTGTGTGTGTGTGTGTGTGTGTGTGTGTGTGTGTGTGTGTGTGTGTGTGTGTGTGTGTGTGTGTGCGTGTGCGTGTGTGTGTGTGTGTGTGTGTGTGTTTTATCAGTGATTGCTTGTTCAGGTCTCACTCAGGCATTAGCAGCTTCCACATCTCCGAGACTGACTCCTGTGTGTGTGTGTGTGTGTGTGTGTGTGTGTGTGTGTGTGTGTACTCCTGTGTGTGTGTGTGTGTGTGTGTGTGTGTGTGTGTGTGTGTGTGTGTGTGTGTGTGTGTGTGTGTGTCTGTGTGTGTGTGTGTGTGTGTGTGTGTGTGTGTGTGCGTCTGTGAGAGAGAGAGAGAGAGAGAGAGAGATAGAGAGAGAGAGACAGAGAGAGAGATGGCAGTTGACGAGCTGATGACTAATCATTGGTTTGGTTGGTCATGACTCTACCTTGGTTTGTCGGAAATGTGTGTTATAGGCTGCAGTGATAATTAGGTTTATGTGTGTGTCCGTGTGTGTGTGTGTGTGCGTGTGTGTGTGTGTGTGTGCGTGTGTGTGTGTGTGTGTGCGTGTGTGTGTGTGTGTGTGCGTGTGTGTGTGTGTGTGTGTGCGTGCGCTTGTGTGTGTACGTGTGCGTGCGTGTGTGTGCGCGCGCGTGCGTTTGTGTTTGTGTGTATGACTTCCTGTGGAATTAAGCCCAGTACTGATAGAGACATCAGGACACACACTTCTTATAGTTCTGTAGAAGGTGGATAAACAGAATGGAGAAGGAGAGGGAGAGCGAGGGAGGGATGAATGGCGAAAGCAGAGCGAAATAGTGGGCGAGAGAGCAGCACAAAAGCAAGATAGAGGAAGGAAAGAGAGCAGGAGAAAGAGAGGAAGGAGATGGGGACAGAGGGAGGAAGCATGAATGATGAAAGAGTGATTGATCAGTCCCATGGAGGCCATTTTGAGCTCCCCTCACACACCAGGTGGGAAACTCTACCTGAAAGCTGGACAAATATAATACTGTAAAATATTTAACCTCTGTCCCTCCCAGTTGTTGAGATCCATTCATTTCTAATCGGATTTTCACTGGTGAATTTGTGACACGATGAAAGAGAGAGACGGACATGGGACACATTGAAATGGATGGAGAGAGAGAGTGACTTGTCAAACATGTTAACATACTGAGGCTTGGTCAGGGTCCTAGTGTCACTTTGAAATGGACTGGGTACCCATTTTTCATCATTTTTCAACATGCAGGGTAGTCAAATAGACTTGTATAGAACTCCCACAATGTGCAGGCGGGGTAGTCCAATAGACTTCTACACTATAGAACTACAACGTGCAGGGTAGTCGAACAGACTTCTACATTATAGAACTCCCACAACATGCAGGGTAGTCCAATAAACTTCAATAGAACTCCCACAACGTGCAGGATAGTCCAATAGACTTCTATAGAACTCCCACAACATGCAGGGTAGTCCACTTCTATAGAACTCCCACAACATGCAGGGTAGTCCAATAGACTTCTATAGAACTCCCACAACATGCAGGATATAGTCCAATAGACTTCTATTGAACTCCCACAACGTGCAGGGTAGTCCAACAGACTTCCACATTATAGAACTCCCACAACCTGAATGGTAGTCCAAT
This sequence comes from Poromitra crassiceps, assembly GCF_964638095.1. Taxonomy (NCBI): domain Eukaryota; kingdom Metazoa; phylum Chordata; class Actinopteri; order Beryciformes; family Melamphaidae; genus Poromitra; species Poromitra crassiceps. Next base: position 116,048,259 of record NC_139623.1, read on the forward strand.
AGACTTCAATAGAACTCCCA
>NC_139623.1:116053278-116068278 GCF_964638095.1 Poromitra crassiceps
AACGCCGACTGAAGAAAACAACCAAAATTCTGGGCCTTCACAAACGCCACCTCCAGCAAAAAAGACAGCAGTCAAGGTAAAGAAAGTCGCCGCTTCCGCCATCGAAAAATGGAAAATAGACTGGCATGGTGTTGAAGACATAAATAAAGAGACTCTCCTCTTCTGTAAAGCATGCAGAGAACACCCCCCAAACACAGCCTTGCACATCCTTGCACATAAAACCTAATACTGACCAATTGTTAAAGGAAGCAAAATCATCAAAAAGTATTCAGCTCTGCGTCACCAAGCAAGCAAACATCATCGATTTGCTTAAGTAACGTTAACATTGAGGCTACGCTGGAGACTTTTAAATGACTTATTTGATCTGTTCGTGTAGCAAGTTGGCACTAGATGTTTGGGAGCTAACGGTAATGTCAGCCTACATGTGGGTCTTGGGATGCGTTTCAGTCGAAAATTTAACATGTCTTTCACTGCATCATTAGTAGTAACGTAATGTAAACAACTGCGGTCAAATGAGCCACTGTAGTGTTTGCATTGCAAAACCGTATAGAAGCCAGCTGCCTTTTAAATCCAGTTGCACTGCTACTACAGTAGAAAACCAGCGGAAGTAGAGGCAGCTCGCCTTGCCCATGGGTGCTCGCTCATTTGGCTTTGTCTGTGGCTACCGTAACTAGCAGTGTGGCTCGACAAAAAAGAAAATATATATATTTCTGAGTGGTTTTGTCTGCTCTAGTGTGTGTGTTTTGTCAGCTTCCACTTTACATTTGCATCCCTGTTAATAGACCCTAGAGCATACATGGGCAAAATATGGCCCGCGATGGAATTGCAAAAAAATTAATATATATTTTTTACAGTGCACCTGAACATGCAAGATACCCACTGAATAAGTGTCCAAATGTTCATGTCATTCTGGCCAATACTCCACTTCTGTTATAGCATTTCAGTCTGGAATATGGAATATCTTTCAATAATCTATGACTAAAAGGCTAAAAGTAATCTCATGTGTAAGAAATGACTGTTCTACATTGAAGTAGAAATTTAAATTACCTCGGTTTATTTAGCTTCAAGAGTGCATTTTTGTTCGTGTGACCCTCAACACAGGCTTTGAGAATCCCAGGCCACTTACTGATACTTATGCTTAAATTAACCCACTCATATTCTGGTTTATTTCAAGAAAAACATTTCGGCTAGTGGAAATTCTAATTGGCTGGTAACTTTAAAATCTAGCAGCCATATTGGCAGGTGGTCAAAAAAGTTAATTTCAAGCCCTGCAGGGAGAGCAGGTGGTGACATAGGAGTGTGAGAAAAGGATAACATATTGGTGGTTAAGACTGAATAATGACATCACAACTGTTAATTTAAAATGAGTTATTCCTGTAAACCTGGCTTCAAATGCCCAACATTTTTTGCGCTGGCACCATTCGGCCCTCAGCAAAATCTGGTAGCGAGGACATTTTTTTGTGGCCCTCTGGGTTTCTCATGTGGCCCCCGATGAAAAATAGGGGGCCCACCCCTGCTATAGTTTCTAAAATATGTGTTATATGAGAGACTGTGATGTGTTCAATTGATCTAAAGAGGTAAATAATTGCTTTCTCTCACACATGCAACACACTTATCTTTGGAACGGCTATAGTATGTGTTCAGCACAAGGTGGTGATGATTACTGTACTGTATGCATTTTAATCTGGGCTCATTTCACATGAAAAACAGCAACTTTATGCAGTAACTTTAATTACTATTTTTAATATATTCATATTAAACAATACAATTATTATATGGGACCCGGCTGTTTGAAAGCTCTCTCACTTGCTGGATAGGTTTGATCCGGGCCAAGCACAGCGGGGAGTCTGGCTCCGCCCGTGGTGATGAAGTTTTCTCTCTCAAGGGTCTGGGGACCCGTCTGCTCTATATTTGGATCTGAGCCTGGCTCAGGTCTTGAAGCTTGCATTGATACAGGCACACTGGCTAGTGTGTGATGGAGGTCCCTTCCCGCACTAACCCGCTGACCAACTGGGTGTTGACCAGTGCCTCCTAAAATGTCTTGGGCTGAAGCCCGTCGGCTCCGCACATGGCTTGAGGTCTCCGAAGCCTCGAACATCTGTAACCTGAATGAACTTGGACTGGAACTACTTATAGTTGTCCCAGTCCGGGTATGTGACATCACTGGTGATGTCATAACTCATCTCATTCCCAGCTGATGATGTCACACATCCCATTGTGATGTCATCGGAGATGGTGGCATCCTCATTGTGATGGCATCGGTGATGGTGTCATATTCGACCATGACATCATCAGCAAGGACATCACATCTGTCATGCTGTCACAGGGCAGCATTGTGATGTCATCGGTCTCGATAGACCCGGGAAACGGTCCCAAAGAGCTGGGTGGACTCAGAAGGCCCAGAATCTGATCCGGGAGCTGGAGGGGCCTGGTGTTGATGCGAAGCCTCCGAAACAAAGATATTAACATTTATGGTCTAGAAAAGTCTGCCCATGTAGGCACTAGGCGGCCTTCTTGAGTGCTCAGAATTTTCTCCTCGCAATGAAGATTGATTGACAGCTGTCATGTTGTGATATGATTGGTTGAAATGGGGTAGACATTTGATATAACTAAATTATGTCAGCAAAATGTAGATGAAAGTTAGGAATGAACTCTTGAAAAATGAACTTTTGATGTGAAAAAACTTGGAAAAACTAAACAAATTGGTTTTGGGGATTGTTTTGCATATATTGCTAAATCTGAATAACCATGTGATCTAAAATAGAAAAAAGTCATTTTTCATTTCAGCTTGACTTTAAACAAGTTGTTTTAGTTGCCTAACCTTAACCAAGTTATTTTAGTTTCTAAACACAGGCTCGCCAACGTTTTCAAATTTACATTGAGATTCGACAATGTTCGAGGCATTATTGTGACACTAGGTGTTGCGATGTGGGCCAATGTTGCTGTACAATTGTTTTGGAGATCCCGTTGTCCTGTCCTCCTCTCTTCATTCTTCGCTTCTCTCCTCCCTTCCTCTCCTCCTCTCTCTCTCCCCTTCCTTCTCTCTCCCATGCTCTGTCCTCCCCTCCCCCCACCTAGCCCTCCTCCTCCTTGCTTTCTTCTCCACTCCTGTATGCCCACTCCTCTCCTTTTATCTCCCCTTCCTCTCCTCTCTCCCCCCTTTCTTCTCCGTCCCTTTCTCCCATGTCCTCCTCTCCTCTTTCTTCTCTGTCCGTTCCCCTCCTGCCTGCTTTCTTCTTCTCTCCTCTATGCCCACTCCTCTCCTTTCATCTGCCCTGCTCTCCTCTGCTTTTATCTCCTCTGCCTCTCCTCTCCTCCACATTATGATGTGCGGGGAGTCTGTAAAACAAGTTGTGCTTTGAAGGTATGTGCTAATAGGTGCTATTACACTCACTCTTCAACTCCCCACCCTTTCACACACACACACACACACACATGCACGCATGTGCGCGCACACACACACACACACACACACACACACACACACAGGGGCGGCTGTAGCTCAGGAGGTAGAGTGGGTCATCCACTAATCGCTTTGGATAAAAGAGGTCGGTGGTTCCTCCAGTCTGCATGTCGAAGTGTCTTGGGCAAGATACTGAACCCCAAATTGCTCCCGTTGGTGTGCCAGCACCCTGCGTGGTAACCTGCCGCCATCGGTGTGTGAATGGGTGAATGTACCTACTGACTGTCAAGCGCTTTGGATAAAAGCGCTATATAAATGCAGGCCATTTACGATTTACACACACACACACACACACACACACATACACACACACACACATACACACACACACACACACACACACACACACACACACATCTGTAATTTCTCAGTGCTCCTTCTTTCTCTCTTTCCTTTATCAGTCTCTCCCCCTCTCTCTAGGCTCTTTCACACCGGCCTTGAAAGCCGAAAAATGCACGGAAAATAGGATTCGCGCCTCCGATGTGAAAGTCGTGAACGCGCGTTGGTGGATAATTGTTTTACGCCTTTTGTCCCGCCACGGTAGGTAGTCACAGCGCCGGGTTACCTGGCAACCCGCCTCCACTTGAAAGCGTCGTCGCAGCAAGCCGGAAAAGGTGCCAATGGTCAGCTCATTCATAAAAAAATTACAGGGGAAATCACCTCATGTAGCAAGAAAGTGCACGAGTGAAAGTAAAAAAGTAGCCTATACAATCATGACTGCAGGGACGCCAGGAGGAATGCTCCGTGCGGTTAGGCTTTATGCTCAAATGATGTTGACATTAGTAGGTAAAATTAACGGATATAATAATAAGCTTCAGAGGGCTATAGCTGTCTGTGGCGAGTTGGTCTGAGGAGCAGATGCATGCGTTTTGATATTAAGGTGAGTCCGCCCACCATGCGAGTGGTGCTCGCCTTTTAATCCGGGAGCAGGGGATTTCACCTGAAAGTACACTGCAGCACGGGAAAAGCTATTTCTGTGGCGAGGCTGCGGGCTTTGTGGGACTCCTAAACTGCTTTTTTGCCGCGATCTGTGTGTGAAAGAGGTTTCTCTCTCTTTCTCTCTCCTTCTCTCCCTCCCTCTCTCCCTCTCCCTCTCTTTAATTAACAGTGTGTTAACCTCAGTGGTGAACAGCGGGCAGGAATGCCCTGACAGCCTCGTAAAAAGATGACATCAAACTGCCGGGACGCTGAAAAACAGGTTTTACCTCCCGGCTCATACAGGATGATGGATAGACAGGGAGAAAAGAAAATGAGGGGGGGGAGGTAGAGAGAGGGAGAAAGAGAAGAGGAGGGGTGAGATGGGTGGGAGCAACCACTGACAGAGAGAAAATGTACTTTTCTTTATTGCTTTGGCAATATAGTTTCTGATTATAAACAGTCACTCAATTGAACTTACAGATGGACAAAATTAAACAGAAAGTTAGGGTCATTCTTTGAAACAGGTGCCATTTGTGTCTGCAATGTTTGATGAGGTGCATAAGGCACAACAAACATTCCAAAGTGTGTTTCCAAAGCGTAAAAGCTAGAGTCATGTGACATTTCTTGCCCCGGAAGTGAGTTCCCCATTCATTTCCTCCATAGACATTTTGAAAAATCCTTATATAACGAGTTTTAAGGTTGGAACAAAGCCAACCTGTGACCTACTGAATCGTGAGTGACCATAAAACATTTCAGTTGGAGCAAAAACAAAAAAGAACAACAGGGAATTGAATTTTCGCGTGGGACATCGTGGGGGAAATCCTCCCGTTTTCCCCCACGGCCACGCACACACACACGTCACCGGAAGTAACGTGACCGACTGTATCTATAGACGGTTTTAACTTGACAACATAAACATCTAAATTGAATCCCAGCTCACTTCCTGTTGCAGTGTTTGCTAGTACAATAGGACAGACCTGACTAGCCCCTTTCGGAATTATGTTGTTTCCATGAAAACTGTCTATAGGATGGATGAACAGACAATTTGAATTATTAATTATTGTTAATAGAGAGAAAGATAGAAACGTAAAGACAGAGAGAGAAATTGACGTTTATTTGTTTTGAAATTAATTTCAATTTAAAAATAGAACTGAGAGCCAACGTCAATAGAGAATTGGAGATTCTTCCTCCTCCTCCTCCTCTATTGTTCATTCTTCATTCATTAACCACAGTCCATCCTCCCTCTCTTTCTTCACTCACCCCTCTCTCTTATCTCTCCTCCTCTCTTCTCATCAGTGTTTCTCCTCCATTCTCTCCTTCAATCGGTCAATACGGCCGCAGAATCACTCTGCTATGTTATGTGGAGGGAGGGGGAGGGATTGAGGGAGAGATGGGCTCAGTCTGAGGAAAGGAGGAGGAGAGGAGCAGGGCAACCCAGTCACCCCGCATAAAACAGTGGGGGCCCTATATCGTCGTACAGGCGCTATGCTATGGTCTGCCTCCACCATCCAGTTTCTAAGCGCAGCACAGGTGTAGGCGTAAAATACTGGCCTTTGCACGCCTCTTATGCTATCGTCTGCCTCCCGCAAGTAACTTGTTACTTATTACACTACTTTTGCATTACTTTCACCAAAATAACACTTAGCAAAATGACATCACCACGCCGGAACCATCCCGAAATTTTATTTTAAACCTTCTTGAAGTCAGTGTAAACCGTCCAAAATTTTAAATGTTATCCTTTTCCTTTGTTATTGTCATATATAGTGGTATGTGTGGTAAACACATAATTTGATTTGGAAATGCAGCGCTGGGTTTCAACATCTGCTGAATATCTGTTCTGATTACGGGGTCCAATTTGATGTTAAATACAATGCTAAGAAGAGTGTTGTTATGATTTGTAGAACGAAAGAGGACCGGGATCTTGCTTTTCCTGTCTTTCTTTTGTCTGAGCATGCTCTATGTGTCTGTGACAAAACCAAATATCTGGGCCACTTTATCACTGACCGGGTGATGATGATGATATGTATAGACAGCGGCGTGTGTTATACATTCAGGCTAACATGTTGGTCAGGAAATTCCACTCCTGTTCTGATGATGTAAAGATCACACTCTTTAGGGCTTACTGTACCCCTATCTATACTGCCCCCTTGTGGGCAAAGTTTAAGAAGGCAAGCATGCATAAACTTCAGGTTGCCTATAATGATTGCATGCGCATCTTGCTGAAAAAGCCCAGGTGGAGCAGTGCTAGTGAGCTGTTCTGTAAGGCGGGGGTGGCCACTTTCCAGGCGCTCCTGAGAAATCTGAGGTACAGGTTCATCTGTAGATTGAACGTGTCTCAGAATGTTATCATTAAGTTGCTCACTGATCCTGGGCTAAGCACTGTGAGATACCAGTCACATATGTGGAAACTCTGGTATGACTCTCTTTTATAATGTACTTTTGTTCTTTTATTGTGCCCTTATGTGCTTTTTGTAATTGTGTATGTGTCATCTATGGACCAAGCGTCTGCCAATAAAGGTTTGATTGATTGATTGATTGATTGATTGATTGATTGATTGTATCTTTATTTAGATATGTGCTTTGAATTAAAAAATGTAACTAAATTTGTAACTTGTGTTACTTGACAAAGTAACTTGTATAATATTACTGAAATCCTATAAGTAATAAGTTATATTATTGAGTTACTGCTAAAAGTAATAATACATGTAATATGTTACTTTTGTAATGAGTTACCCCAACACTGGTGGATAATGTAACAGTCGTAAATATGCCTAACGTTACTACTGGCAGCTCACATCAGGACGAGGCATTAGACTGTAGCATAGTATCCATTTCCCTCTAGCCAATGCAAGGCAAAAAACATGAGCAAACATACCACAGTAACGTCCGCTAATTTATCAAGAATCCTTCCCGGTCATGGCGAGGCTGAGTTCAGTGCAGAGAGCTGCAGCGAGAGTGATGCAATGTTTTTTCTGAAATGTTGCCACAAACGAATTCCACACCGCCAGAGCATCCAGAGTCCTTTGTCTCGACATTAAACTCAGAAGTTGACGTTTGTTTGTAATGTCTGGCTCATTCCTGGCTGATTAATAGTGGTTTGCTTTCAGTCTTTGGTGTTTTGCAGTGGGTCGACTCTAGAGGTCTGTGTGTGTGTCTGTGTGTGTGTGTGTGTGTGTGTGTGTGTGTGTGTGTGTGTGTGTGTGTGTGTGTGTGCGCGTGCGTGCGTGCGTGCGTGCGTGCGTGCGTGCGTGCGTGTGTATGTATGTAGGCGCGCTCGTTGTAATTGACGCTGCGTCCCAAGCGGGCGGGGTCAGGCGTATTGAAACACACCACCCCTTTGAGAAATGAGAGTGAAACTCATCCAGCATCCCCGAGAGTGAAAAGCATCCTTTCCGTTCCAAATGACATTGAAAATCCCGTCTGTTGACGTGGTAAAAAGATCATTATACAGTGAGGTCAAGTTTGGAGAGATTGTTTCACTATAATCAAATCGCTGCTGTGGGACCTAACATCATAACATAAATGGCCTGGTAAATGGCCTGCATTTATATAGCGCTTTTTTCCAAAGCGCTTTACAGTCAGTAGGTACATTCACCCATTCACACACCGATGGCGGCACGTTACCACGCAGGGTGCTGGCACACCAACGGGAGCAATTTGGGGTTCAGTGTCTTGCCCAAGGACACTTTGACATGCAGACTGGAGGAGCCGGGAATCGAACCACCGACCTCTTTTATCCAAAGCGATTAGTGGACGACCCGCTCTACCTCCTGAGCTACAGCCGCCGCTAGTATATGTTATGATGTTAGGTCCCCACATTCAATGCCCAATTGTATATGTCATATAAAATTGGGCATTGAATACACAAGAGTCTCAGCTTTCAATATAGGCAACTCCAAGACTGTTCAGGGGCCCCAGTATGTGGAAAATTCAAATGGAATTGGCAGAAATAACACATTTATTCACCTTATGTAGCTCCGCCCACTTGACCCGTTTATGGTACGACTTCCTGTTCAAAACGCCGGCAGTTTTACCTGATCAAACTAGAGATCATCTCTGGTCAAAGTTAGTGGGACTCACTGGAAGCAGACTGATCAAACTAGAGATCATCTCTGGTCAAAGTTAGTGGGACTCACTGGAAGCAGACTGATCAAACTAGAGATCATCTCTGGTCAAAGTTAGTGGGACTCACTGGAAGCAGACTGATCAAACTAGAGATCATCTCTGGTCAAAGTTAGTGGGACTCACTGGAAGCAGACTGATCAAACTAGAGATCATCTCTGGTCAAAGTTAGTGGGACTCACTGGAAGCAGACTGATCAAACCAGAGATCATCTCTGGTCAAAGTTAGTGGGACTCACTGGAAGCAGACTGATCAAACCAGAGATCATCTCTGGTCAAAGTTAGTGGGACTCACTGGAAGCAGACTGATCAAACCAGAGATCATCTCTGGTCAAAGTTAGTGGGACTCACTGGAAGCAGACTGCGGAGATAAGCTCTGCCACAGGAAGTGTGGAACCGATTGTGTTTACACTTCCTGTTAGTCTCTCAAGCCAGACTGTCTCTTCTACATAAGGGTGAATGCTGTCTCTTCGACATAAGGTGAATATTGCATGCAAAACAGCATGTTCTTGCCAAAAACTGCACAGGATTAGCATCAAGTGGGCATGTCTGTGAAGGGGAGACATGTGGGTATCCATATCAACCCATTTTCATTCAGATTGAGGTGAGAGTCCAAGGGACCCCGTTGAAAAAGGCCATGCCAGTTTTTCCCTTGCAAAAATGTTGCCTAGGTTTGGAGCATTATTTAGCCCCCTTCCGGACAAGCTATTATGTCATGGTTGGTACCAATGGATGCCTTAGGTCTTCTAGCTTCATACGCAGTGTTGGGGGTAACTCATTACAAAAGTAACATATTACATGTAATATATTACTTTTAGCAGTAACTCAGTAATATAACTTATTACTTATAGGATTTCAGTCATATTATACCAGTTACTTTGTCATGTAACTCAAGTTACAAATTGAGTTATTCTTTTTTTTAAATCAATGCACATATTTAAAAAAGATACAATCATTTCCTAATAAAACTGTGTGTTTTTATCCAAATAACCACTACAGATGACAATAACAAAGGAAAAGAATAACATTTAGAATTTTGGATTGTTTACATTGACTTCAAGTCGGTTGAAATTATTTTTCAGGATGGTCCGGGGCAGCGATGTCATTCTGCTGCTGCTGTTATTTTGGTAAAAGTAGTGCAAAAGACAGTAATATTGTAAAGTAACGTATTACTTTCAAATGAAAGTAACTAGTAATATGTAGTATATTACATTTTGAAAGTAACTTGCCCAACACTGTTCATACGATACCAGTATATTCACTCTAACTCTAAATCAGCCAGCTACAGCCTCTTAAAGACAATCATGTCTGCCGGGGATGTCGGACTTTGGGTTAAGCAAATACAAATGTTCAATGTAGACTTTGAACATGATGGGAACTTGAACACGGCTCTCCGGTGTGAAAGGCAAGTGCTTATGCCCTCCATGCATCCACCCCGACCACAACACCCAGCAGACTCTATAACATTGATATACACGTATCTAGAAATGTTGATATGCAAAGTATTTTTGCTTCAGAAAAGTGATATTCAAGGTACAATGCCAATGACCAGACTGAGGAGGGGAAGAAGGAGCCCGAGAAGGAAAGGAGGAAGGAGAGGAGAGAAGGAAGCAGGGGGAAAGGAAGTGTAAGACGGGGTCAGTGTTCCTCTGTGGGGGTTAGCGGGGGTTCACCATGATGAAGCAGTAATGGAAGTGTGTGCGTGTGTCTGCCTGTATGTGTGGTGGGGGCAGAAGATGTATGGCTGCCTGACGGAAGAGAGAGAGGGGCAACTTACAACGAGGGGTAGGTAATGGGCTTGTCTAGGTGTGTGTGCGTGCGTGCGTGCGCCCGTGTGTGTGTGTGTGTGTGTGTGTGTGTGTGTGTGTGTGTGCGTGCGTGCGTGCGTGTGTGTGTGTGTGTGATCCTCCTCACATTTACATTTTTCATTTGCTCATTTAAATGATGCTCTAATCCTTTGACTTCCACTGAATTCAACAGTAGAAACAACTTCATTAACATTATACAAGTAACCAGCAGGTACACCTGTTATTAGGCTGTCATTACAGTAGATCATTTTATGAAATACAGTGGAAACTGCTTATAGTTATACATGCTACAGTCAACAGCAGAAGACTGGTTCTGGCTAGCCTGGGACACATCAGAAACGTCTCCGTCGCAGCGCGTCATGGAAGCATGCCCGTAACTACCATTGAGAACACCGAGGTCATGACCTCGATATTTTCTAAAAAAAAAAAATAATAATTAAAAAAAGTTTTTTTCTTTGATTTTGTTTTTTTAAATAGCCCCGGCCCCCAGATCTATTCATCTGTCATTGACATTTTAAAGCCCTCATAAATAACATGATATATGACAGTTGATCAGAAATGCAACAATTTGCTTCCTCTCTGTGTGCTATATAGAAGGAAGAGACATAACTCACCACAACGTTCAAATTTTGCATTGGGGCTAGATTAAGGCTAGACTTTGGGGACAGTTCTATTGCAGTGAATGGGTAAGTAACTCCCCTGTAAGTGATGTTTGTGTAGATGGGTCATTGTATTTAATTGAGCAGTATTCTGCCATATGTGACCTGTATGCAGAAGGTATACTATGTGGGGAGACATTTATTTTTTGTATCATTGTAAAGCAACAGCACAGTAAAGAGGATATTAATATAATATGATGTCTGTAGTTCTTTGTAGATCTAGCCTCTTAATTTAGCTCTCAAAGCGCACCAGATTGAAGCATTTTACTTTAGAATGGATGACATTTTCTAACCGGGGGGGCACAGCCACCCCTGGATCCCCCACGCCGCGCTAAAATGACCTCGGTATTTCTCAAACCCTGGCTACGGCCATGCATGGAAGCGTCGAGCAGGAGCCTGGCCATTCACACCAGAAGTGCTCTGTTTTGCTCCGCGCCAGTCACAACTTGCCTGGCTGCATGCGGTCGCTCGTGGCATCCACGACGCTTCTGCGATGGAGACATGGCCGTAGCCAGGGAGTAAATTGTTGCATTTCTGGTCAACTATGTCAAATATTATGTTATTTATGAGGGCTTTAAAACATCAATGACAGATTTTTTTTATTTTATTTTTATACCGAGGTCATGACCTCGGTATCCTCAATGGTAGCTACGGGCATGGACGGAGATGCTTCTGGTGTGTCCCCGCTGTTAGCATCGCTAGCTGCCAGGATTCTCCACACACACACACACACACACACACACACACACACACACACACACACACACACACTTTTCACCAACTGAAACTTTACACCACACAATACAAGATACGACCCGAGAGCAAAACATGTGGGGTTAGCTGGGACATAGTCTCACGTGGTCAGATCCAACATATTACATCAGCAGGTTTCCTGCGACGGAGGGTCTGAATCACAAATCAGCTTTTGCCATAGGAATTCCTATCGTAAAATCTTATTGGCTGGGCTGTTACGGAAGTCTCTGCGTGCATTGGTGCATTGTTCAAAATGTCCCTCCGCATGAGGTCCGTTGTTGGTCAATTCATATGTCTGTCACACTTTTTTTTTTGGTCTCAGAGGGCGGTCCTTAACCGCTTTCCAAAAGTTGTGCCCCAGATTGGTTATAGCTGGCTATTGACTAGCTGGGACAAGACCGGAAGTGGGGCAGTTTTGCCTTCAGAGTTAAAGCATTAAATAGCCCTGTTCGTAATCGGTCCCTGCAGAAATAGTGGACTATTTAGTGTGTTGCCATTTTTAGGCCGGTGCTTGCACTGGCCTATAGGAGCATGTCTGTCCCAATCGCTGCAGTCACCACTCCTGGCACCCTTTCTGGCACCCTTTCATCAAGATGGGATTTTACTTTGAAATTTGTTTTATTTGACGAATGTCCGGTTTCGGACTTCCTGTCCGTCACGTGTGGCTAATTTTAGCGGCTAACTGTTACTTTTCGTTACTTTACATGGCAGTAAAATGCTACTGAATGACCAAAATGATTTAACTTTTAACCATTTCGATTTCCACTTTCAATACGGACCCCCAGCATTGGTTAGTTGTTAACGTCGTGACTATATTTATAACGTTAATAACGTACTCCGGTTTGCGGGCTGAATCTGTGTGTTGCGCAATAGCTACAAGTCGCACTCTGGCTGTAGACCCGAGTTATAAACTGGAAACCGGAGTAGCCTACGTTATAAACGTTATAAATATAGTCACGTTATAAACAACTAACCAATACTGGGGTCCGTATGGAAAGTGGAAATCGAAATGGTTAAAAGTTAAATCAATTTGGTCATTCAGTGGCGTTTTACTGCCATTTAAAGTAACGACAAGTAACAGTTAGCCGCTAACATAGCGCTTACCCATCAGCGCAGCGTCATTTGACGTCAGCACACTCTTCTAACAGCCTTGTGTCTGGATGATGTGTGACCATCTTACATGGAGCATTTGTCTTTCTCCAAAATTAAGAGCACTGTTACTGAAAATTGCACACCATTGTACTGTAAGATGATGATTTTATGTTGGACTGCTGCTAAACTCAGTTGACATTGCACAAGGTTTTTGGTATTCCTCCTGAAAGTGACTTGAATTTAATTTATTCTACTATTTTATTTTGAATTGCACTATATTCATTTTATTTGAGGACAAGCTCTTGCTTTAATTTTATTTGAGAGATTTTATGTTGGACTGTTAACTCATTCTCTGCCAAAGACGTACCCGGACGTACTTTTAACAATGGCGTTCTGTGCCAAAGACGTACTCGGACGTACTTTCATGTTTTGGCTGTTTACATTACATCAGACACTTTCCCAGCCTGTGACATTGTTTCAAGTCAAACTGATAAAAGGAACCCGCTAGTTTAGTATTTATGGGTGGAGCCTGTGGTCGAAACAGAGTCCGATCCAGAGTTCTCGGCTGGCGACGATGGCGAGGAAGACGCCAGCGTTTTTGTTATTGCTCCACGACGGAGCGCCATGGCGACGAAGGCTCCCCTTCACAGCGTTCTGGTCTGACACAGATGAATCGGAGGAGGAGAAATGAGTGCCACTTGGAGAGAGCGATGATGATGGTAAAAAGTAGCCTATTTTTTGTATCGCGTTTGAGATGAAATGATCACACACACAACATTCGAGTATAATTGTCACGCATTGTTTATAACTTATGCCGCCGGCATGACTCGCTTCACGTTTCCTCTTGCCAGCTTCCCTCTCAAGGGAGAGCTCCCTTCACACTCAAGGGAGGGGGAATCACATGGATACGTCAAACGCGTCAAACCGCGTCACACACCCGTCCCCAGCAACCAAGGCGAAACATGTGTCACATAAACATTTCAAAGTTTACAGCACTAACGTAGTGTGATCTTCTGTGCTAACGTTAGTTATGAGAGGTAGCGTGACAGCAGGTAACGTTACAGCACTCGTTATTCCTGTGTGTGTGTGTGTGTGTGTGTGTGTGAGAGAGAGAGAGAGAGTGTGTGAGTGTGACCACATAAGGGTTCGTTCCATTTGTTTATGCTTTTATCAAGCTAAGCTAAAAATCCACATGGCAACTGTAAAATACATTCTCTTATTTTTTATTTTTTATTTATTTATTTGGGAAAACAAATACTGTATATGTCTGATGTGTCACTGAGGCAAAAAATAAAAGGCTCAAAAGAGAGTTCTGCTTGAAACGGTGTCCTTCACTAAAAACCTATTTTTCTCATATTTCTGTCCAAAGGAGGGCATTTTTAGTGAAAACAAGCTAACTTCCACTGCTTGTAACTAAACAAGGAAACATGGGAGAGTTTCAGTTTTTTTACAAGGGGTAAGAAGAGAGTCTCTGCTTTATTGTGAGATATGTTGTGTAATTTTATTCCTAGCACAGAATATTCTGTGGGTCCTGGAAGATCAGGAAATATGCTCAAAATCCTGGCACTGGGAGCACACAGACCGAAATGACCCTGGCAGAGAATGAGTTAAAGAGAATGAGATGGTTAAATAAAATACAGAAATTGAGAAGTTTTTGGTTATTTATTTGTTTTGGGTAAATTTATTGTTATATAATAAAAAGAAAATAATAATAATAATCGTTAGATTAATCGACTAATCGAAAAAATAATCCTTAGTCGAATCGATAAGAAAATAATCGTTTGGGACAGCCATATAGCCGTGTCCCATAATGATTCCATTACAAATATTGCATTGCACACGTGACATGTTATTTTACTAAAAATAATACATTTTACCATAATTTCAAGTAGAATGATACCACCCAAGCAAGAATATTTCAAGTGTTTCAAGTGCTTTACTGAAATATTTGGACCATATAATGATAATACAATTATCGTAACCTTAAAAGGTTACATATAGGTGCCAAAAAGCCATAAATTCACATCAAAGAACAAAGAAAAACAATTATAATTAAAGGTTAAACAGTAAGTGTGCAGCTGCAGCATTTATATAAAAAAAGAAAAAACAAAATCTTTATCCTGCATCCCTAAACACAAACAGGGAAAAAAGGTGGAAAATCAGATGATGGCTTATATGTGTTATGT
>NC_139623.1:116073278-116095778 GCF_964638095.1 Poromitra crassiceps
CATGGCTTCAATTCATTTGGTAGATAAGCTGTTACAAATAATCACATTTAGCGGATGTATAGAATTTATTCTCTATCAGTGATTGACGACAGTCCGACCACTATTTTGACTGGGCGGCTTTATGTAGCCTAACAAAGGCGGAAGCGCTCATTTTTGGCACATTGCCACCCCTCGTTGTCGGAATGGACTCCGTTAAAACGGCATGTTTTTGAAGTCTCCAGATTTGTCGCTAACGTGATGCAGCCAATTCTATTGTGTGAGGCAGCCATTTGAGGCAGGCAGTGTTGTGTGACTGTGCGTCCTCACTGCGTAGAGGAGCTGACTGACTGATAGGCTATCAAACTTTTGTGGGGAGAAATCAATTTAAAACTAGTCAGATATGACTTGAATGCCACTTGTAAAATAAATCACCCACTAGTAGGGTCATCTGTGGCACTTCCGTGACCATGGAGAGCGAAGGTCCGTTTCTCAATGGATTTGTCATGAGGGTTAATAAACAAATTTAGCCGGGGTGTATTTTTAAAAAAGGCGGGGAAAATATTTGAGAGACCAAAATCCAAAATGTCTGCCGTGGAAATGAACTTTTTAATGGTTTGACCTACAATGATGCACAATACATGGTTTCAGAGCTTATTCTGGTCAAGGAATACATATTTGGTGTTTATATAATGATTTGACTTATTTTTGACCTTCAAATCCAAGATGGCTGCCAATTTTGAGCTCTAAAAGGCAGTTTTTTCAAAATCGTCATAGAGCCTTCATATTAGGCTTGAATGACAGGTCTTCTCATGATGAGTTGAATAATATACAGTATACGTACACAGAAGTAATCTCTGAGGTCATTAAAGTCAATGTTTGTGTGTAAACACATGCAAACTCCACACAGAAAGGCCCTTTTGACTACCCCACCCGGGCGGTGGGCACTCGAGGACATGCGGACGGGCATGCATTCCTTCAGCGTTCACATCGTCCCAGGTGGGAATCGAACCCACGACCTTCGAGCTGTGAGGCGATAGTGCTTACCACTACACCACCGTACCTCCTTTTATATCCTCAAACAAAGTGTCTTAAAGTGTGTAATGTTAACATTAGTTAGAGAAAAAGCGAGCTCGCGCAAGTGCTGACACTGACTGCTTCACAGACTGACTGAGCTAATCTGAAAATGCTTGACTGAAAAAGGGCCGTTGCCTACCAACAAGGTCAAGATTAAAAGTCCATACTCTTAACAAAAACAAAAACTTCACTGAAAAGGGACATTGCACAACAGGGATTAGGACTAGACAGTCAGCTGAGTTCAAAGACAAGTTTCCTTTACTGTGTGCTGATGAAATTTAGTAGCCTAGGATTCAGTTTTAATTTCAAAGTTAATTTCATTGTTTGTTTTGAGTTGACCTTTAAATTCAGCTCAAGCAACTAACCTTGCTAGCTTTGCATACAGAATACTATTTTATGTTAGGCTATAGTGCAAAATTGTTTTTGGTTCATTATGAAAATGTGATGGGATGAACTGGACACCATATTCTCAGTAGCCTACCCTATTTAATAGGAAACCGCAAATCAGCAACTGTTGTTTACACACAAACATTGACTTTATTGACCTCAGAGATTACTTCTGTGTACTTATACTGTATATTATTCAACTCATCATGAGAAGACCTGTCATTCAAGCCTAATATGAAGGCTCTATGACGATTTTGAAAAGACTGCCTCAAAATTGGCAGCCATCTTGGATTTGAAGGTCAAAAATAGGTCAAATCATTATATAAACACCAAATATGTATTCCTTGACCAGAATAAGCTCTGAAACCATGTATTGTGCATCATTGTAGGTCAAAGCATTAAAAAGTTCATTTCCACAGCGGCCATTTTGGATTTTGGTCTCTCAAATATTTTCCCCGCCTTTTTTAAAAATACACCCCGGCTAAATTTGTTTATTAACCCTCCTAGATGACAAATCCATTGAGAAACGGACCTTCGCTCTCCACGGTCACGGAAGTGCCACAGATGACCCTACTACACAGTGATTGACGACGGTGTGACCACTATTTTGACTGCCTCATTTTTGGCACAATGCCACCCCTAGTTGTCGGAATGGACTCTGTTAAAACGGCATGTTTTTGAATGGAGTTTGGTTACAAATTCGCTAAAGCTGTTTCCTATCACATTTCTTGTTTTCGATAGGCTACATGCTACCACCAATTAGCCGGCCTACGCGCACTCCCGCGACTCCATATCTTATCTACCTCGACCACCGGTATAAGATCCACTTCCACGCAATCGCAGCTCATGTTTAACAGTGGCAGGTTATTATCCGCATCTGAGTGGGCGGGTGTGGCTCTTCGTGACTCATTTCACGTTCACTAGTTTATTAATTAATGAATCGTTCAGGCAATCGCTTATATCAACGAGCAAACTCACGGTTTCCTCAAGTGCTGCTGATAAAAATCGCAAGTTTGCTTTGCACATGCGGAGCGCTGATCATGAAGAAACTGCCGCAAGCATATTGCGAGAATTCTCGCAGCGACAGAGAAGTCCTCTGCAGGTTGTAAAGCTTATTATTATGTCCGTTAATTTAGCCACTAATATCAACATCATTTCAGCATAAATAACCTACTAGAACCTCAATTGATTTGCCATGGAGTATTTAATGGGCAGCTTTCATTTATTTGTCTGAACACTTTATGGAGCACATCGTCTCAAAGCGCAACAAGGGATTTCGTTCTCAGATGTAGGCTACAGGTAACACAATATTCTTACCTTTTGCCCTTCAGTTTAAAGTAAAGCAAATATTCTCATGTTGTGAAGTAGGCTATAAGTCCGTTCTGAAAGCGAGTTGGATGCCCGCGTGTCAACCAGCTGCAGTCCCTCGTCATCGTGTCAATATAGACCGCTTCAGAAAATATATAGGCTATAAAGTTTGACTGACTGCACGTCTCATCTCTGGCTTGTTGCAGGTAGGCAACTTCTTAATTTAGATTATCTTTCAAGTTATTTAATTTCATGTTCTTTGATGCAAAGAGACATTTAATGTAGGCCCGCCAGTGTTCTTTAGGCTTAATTAAATGGGAATATATGACAAACTCAGTTCACAAAGTGTGTGACGAGTTCATTCACTATAATAAAATACATTTGTTGGATAATAGCTTTTGTTTTTTGTGTTTTATTATTTAATCTTAATGGGTCTGCAAACCCCAACCAAATTAATTAATTAAATAAGCAGCGGTGTGCGTGCAGCTCCTCCCTTTGCGCAGACCACACCGCAGTGAATAGTTAGAAAATTATTTGGAAATCAAAAAATGATTTAAAATTTAGATTTCGTTTGCTAAGAATTATACAATAATGTGTTATGTATTTATTAAATGATCAGGCTACATCTATCTTTTTTCAATAGGCTACATTTTGACTGGGCCGGTAATTATTCTATAAGGCCGGAATTCTGGAATGTTGCGGCTCAATTGGCCGGCCAGAAAAAATGCTAGTGGAATCCCTGGTTTGGTTACAAATTCGCTAAAGCTGTTTCCTATCACATTTCTTGTTTTCGATACATGCTACCGCGCTGACCCCCCCCCCCCCCCCCCCCCCCGCCCCCCGGCAGAAAAAACGGCTCATATCCAGTTGTTTCTTAACAAAGACCCCTCATGTTTAGAAAGGCAAAACCTGAAAATATCCTGCTCTGTCTAGCCTGACATGATCCAGATAACATGTTTAAAAGGCACTGTGTGTCCTTGATCTTGTGCTAGGTAAAACAAAATAAATGTTTAACATGCATTTGGCAGGGAAACTGTTATCTGTGATCTCATTAACATCTCATTATGTTAATAATCAGTTAGTTCAGGCACAGCTCAGATTAACTGTCCAGTTAACACTCCCACAGCCATCAGCTAATTTCATCACCATTAGCACACACACAATAGCCTACCTGGCCCAGCATGCCTGGCACACACACACGCACGCACGCGCACGCACGCACACACACACACACACACACACACACACACACACACACACACACACACACACACACACACACACACACACACACACACACACACACACACTGTCACCAGGGACCCCCTGCTGACCTGGTCACTGTGGGGTGTCAGAGTACGGTCAACTGACAAAAGTACAGCTCAACTCACTCACACACACACACACACACACACACACACAGGAAAATAAAGACTTGGAAAATCTAAAATACAGCAAAATATATGTTCTCAAAATTCCTGTTTTCAAACACATGAAGCAACCGATCATCCAAATATTTTCCTGTATCAATGAATTAACACTTAATCAATCCTGCCTTCATGTGCAGGCTTCATTGAACTGTTATGAAAGCTGAAGCAAGCAGTTTAATGACCCTTTATCTTTAATTATCCCATTGAGAGACAAGATCTCTTCTTCGAGGGAGTTATTAGTTATTAGGCAGTTATTGGATATGTGCTCGAGTCTGCTGCAGCTCAGTTCACTCAGCTGTGAAGTTTCATTACAATCAGCCTCTCCCCATCACTTCAGCCAGCAGATTAACTGCTACTGACATAATAAACCACTAATCAATAAATGGCTGAATGGGAGAGCAGCAGGCGGTGACTCGCGCTAGCGTGTGTGTGTGTGTGTGTGTGTGTGTGTGTGTGTGTGTGTCCAGTTTGAGTGACCAGTCATTATGAGTTTAAATGGGGTTGTTGTCTGAGGGCTTTGCTGATGAAGCTGCACACTTTGGGCTGGTGGGCAGTGGGTCGCCTCCACCTGCCAGAAACATCCAGAGCCTCATCCATCACCCTCTGACCTGGCCCCCGCCCAGGGCCCAGGGACCCCCTGCTGACCTGGCCCCCACCCGGCCCGGTCCAGCCCAGAGGCACCCAGGGCCCCGGGACCCCCCCCTCACCCAGGAACTGACCACAGCCATAACCCCCGGACCTGGAGCCATGATGACCCCAGGAGGCCCCTCTCCTCTCTAATCCACTGCCATAACCCCCAGAGCCGGAGTCAAGAAGACCTATAGGGCCAGGCTGCCCCTTACAGGCCCCTTCCCCTTTATAACCCTAACCCCAAACATGGTTCTAACCCCAAAAGCTGACAACTTACTGTCATAACCCCCAAAGACCTGGAGAAAAGGTATCTTTGGAGCTTTTACTCAGCTAAAATACCAAAAATCTGACAACTTCAACCCTCAAGAACTGGAGCAGTGTTGTGCAAGCTCACACTTGAAAAGAGCTAGCTCAATGTTCAGCTCATGCAGATTAAAATGAACTAGTTCACGTCCATAGCTCACATGGAACTTTGAAATATAGCTCACAGTCCCAAAAAATGAGCAGCTCAGTTCATTTCAAGCTCACTTCTTGTTTACCCAGAGAAAATGCATAGCACTAAAAACGTAACACACTTTTAGCTTTTTAAACACATCTTTATTTTAAAAGATGAATGTAAAATTCAGGGGCTTTTAGCCCAAGCTTCAACAAGAGCAGATATATCTTGCTCTAAAATCAACAATATACAATTAAAAATATAATATAGCTTTTTCAACACATAGCCTATTCACCCCCCCATCCCCAGTCCAGTTAATCACAGGCAGCTGTTTCTATAAATTATAGATCCTATAGATATCATTCTTGTATTATATCTTGTATGGTATTGATTTGGTACTTATGGTAAGCTATATCTTGTATTGTATCTTGTAACTCTAACCCTAAAACTAAACCTGACACTGTAAACCTTGGCCCCAACCCCAAAAGGCTGACCATCACTGTCATCCAGAAGACCTGAAGCCAAGTTTACCCTAGAAGTGTAATCTCTTCTCCAGCCCGAGCAAAAAGATCAGGCACAAAATTCAAAGGGTAGGATGCTTGCGCAGGTCCTGAAAAGTCTGAAAATGTCAATCTAAACTGTAAGCAAACCTGACCACCCAGAGGACTAGGAGCCTCCACTCTGCAGTGTGTGTGTGTGTGTGTGTGTGTGTGTGTGTGTGTGTGTGTGTGTGTGTGTGTGTGTGTGTGCATGCTCGTGCGTGCGTGCGTGCGTGTGCGTATGTGCGTGCATGTGTCTGTCTGTGTAGGTGTGTGTGTGTTCTGTGTGAATGCGTGCGTGTGTGTGTGTGTGTGTGTGTGTGTGTGTGTGTGTGTGTGTTTGTGTGTTACACTACATTTACAAGTCAAGTCAAGTCAAGTCAAGTTTATTTGTATAGCCCTAATTCACAAGCATGTCCCAGAGGGCTTCACAGAAAATATGTCTAGCTAATTCTAGCTGACACAACAGTAGCACATTACAGAATAATGATAACACATTGAACAATTGAAATATAGAAAATATAGAAATATAGGAGAGAGCGGAGGAGAGAGCAGGAGAAGGGAGGGAGAGCAGGGGCAATGTGAGAGAGTGATGAGGTGGGGAAGGAATGGTAAATGTTGGGGAGTATGTGAAAGGAGCAGGGGAAGGGGGAAAGAGGAGAGAGCAGGAGAGGGGAGGGGGGAGGGAGAGCGGGGGGATGTGGGGGAGGAGAGAGCAGGGAGAGGGAGGAGGTGGGGAGAGAATGGGAAATGTGGGGGAGGAGAGAACGGAGAAGGAGAGGTGGGGAAAGGAGCAGGAGAAGGGGGAAAGAAAGCGAATGGATGCCATGCTTTAAAATAGAATGGATGCCATGCTTTAGAATAGTGGGGGGGTGGGGAGGGAATGGGAGGAGGTGGGGAGGGAGAGCAGGGGGAGTATGAGAGACTATATGGAGAGAACAGGGAAAGGAGGGCTAGCTCACACAACAGTAACAAATTACAGTAGTAATAATTATTAATAATAATTCATAATTTACACTGTAGGTATAAACAACTTCAACTCCAGCTCCTCTCTGGTCAGGATCATATGAGCTGTTATCACAGGTAGGGATGGGAATTGATAAGATTTTAGCGATTCCGATTCCATTTTCGATTCTGCTTATCGATCCAATTCCTTATCGATTCTCTTATCGATTCTCATTGGGCAAGGGAAAAAAAGAGTACAAATGGGTTTATTAACATTAATTTTCTTTTATATTATTATTATTATTATTATTATTATTATTATTATTATTATTATTATTATTATTATTATTATTATTATGTATTATTATTCAGCTCTGAGATCAGATTGCTCTTTTCAATGCCATACCAAGCAGGGATCAGTGTGTCTGTTAAACTGGCTCTGTTTGGGGGTTTGTATTTTGGGTTGAGCATCTTTGTCATCTCCCTATAGAAAATATATAGTGGGAATGAATGAAACAGAACTAGTGGTTAGAGTGACAACATGCAACTTTGACATTTTACTTTAGCTGGCATGTCAGACAAACTTAGTCACTGCTTGGTGACATTCGTTTACCCTCGCCTCGGTCATTTTACTCTTCCCTGCCTGGGTGAATGGAGGGGCTAGAGGTAAACAAAAAGTACTCACTGCAGCCTCTGACGCAGAGCGACTACCAGCCTCTGACCAGAGCGACTACCAGCCTCTGAACCAGTCTGACTCTGAACGTCATCATCCTCTAAATTAAATGGATGGAAATGGAGTATTGGTGAAATCTGGTTTACACAATGAAACAAATGGCACAAACACTAAACACACAATAGACAGGGTCTGAGGAGTTTACCCTCCATATGAACAGATTACGCGCTAACATTAGCTGCTGTTAGCCACGTTATCGGCACTCCGTAGCACATCGAAAACGTGACATTCCTCCAAAATTGCTGTGTGGACAAATGTTTCTGCATATTGCTAGTATTTCCCCCCTTTGACGAAATAGAGGTTTTGCAAGTGGCACTGTGGTCATCGTTTTGCTTCTGCCTAGACGCCATGGTGGCTGCGGTCTAAACAAAACAAAGCTGCGTGCGTGTCGCAGCGTGTGACGTCATCGCGCATGGAATCGATAGTGGAATTGTTAAGGACTTTGGCTAACGATTCCAAGGAATTGATCCACTGGGACCCGGTTCTCAACAAGAACCGGTTCTCGATTCCCATCCCTAATCACAGGCTGCTATCAACTTATCCTTCACGCTCTTCACAACAAATGATGGCAGAGAGAGGGAGCGAGGGCACCATGGCAACATCATACCTGCCAACAGCAGGCTGTGAAAAATATTTTCTTACTATTTGTGACAGAGTCTGGCTCTCACGGACCTCTCTTCATCATCTGCTTTGTGGAGACGTGGCTGAGTGAACAAACCCCAGACCTCGCGCTACAGCTGGACGGCTTCCAGCTGCACAGAGCGGACCGAGACCCGGTCCTCTCCGGCAAGACAAAAGGTGGAGGTTTGTGTTTCTACATCAACAGTGGCTGGTGTATAGATGTGTCAGTGATCCTGCAATACTGTTCCCCCACTCTAGAAACATTTATAATCAATTGCAAACCCTTCTACTCTCCACATGAATTCTCTTCATTCATCCTGGTCGGCGCATACGTTACGCCACAAGCGAACGTACAGGAAACACAGCGCTTGCTCGCCGATCAGATACTACGGGTGGAGAGAAAGAATCCCGACTCATTTGTAATAGTCCTGGGCGACTTTAACAAAGGAAAACTAACCCACAAACTCCCCAAATACCGACAGATGATCAAATATAATCTATTTAACTCTTCACTGGAGACCTGCCACGTACCAGCATGCTTCAAAACCTCAACCATAATCCCCCTCCCAAATAAGGCAAGACCCTCGGCACTTAAAGACTACAGACCCATCGCCCTGACCTCTGTGGTCATGAAGTCCTTTGAGCGCCTTGTCCTGTCCTACCTCAAATCCATCACAGACCCACTCCTGGACCCCCTACAGTTTGCCTACAGAGCCAACAGGTCTGTAGATCACATCCTCACACACCTGGACAATGCAGGAACCTATACCAGGATACTGTTCGTAGATTTCAGCTCAGCGTTTGACACAATCCTCCCAGCCCTGCTATAGGAGAGACTCTCCCAGCTGGGCGTGCCCGACCGCATCTGCAGATGGACCACAGACTTCCTGACTGACAGGAAGCAGCACGTGAGGCTGGGTAAGCACATCACTGACTTAGCACATCACTGACTTTCGGTCCATCAGCACCGGCGCTGCCCAGGGCGGTGTCCTCTCTCCCTACTTCTTCGA
This sequence comes from Poromitra crassiceps, assembly GCF_964638095.1. NCBI lineage: Eukaryota > Metazoa > Chordata > Actinopteri > Beryciformes > Melamphaidae > Poromitra > Poromitra crassiceps. Next base: position 116,082,371 of record NC_139623.1, read on the forward strand.
TCTGTACACCAACAGCTGCACCTCCAGTCACCAGTCCGTCAAGCTCCTGAAGTTCGCAGACGATACCACCCTCATAGGGCTCATCACAGATATCACAGAATACAGACAGGAAGTTGACCATCTGGTGACTTGGTGCAGTCAAAACAACCTGGTGTTAAATGTTCAAAAAACAATGGAGATGATTGTGGATTACAGGAGGAACAAAGCCCCACCTTCCCCCATCACTCTGGGTGACTCCCCAGTCAACACTGTGGAGTCGTTCCGCTTCCTGGGGACCATCATCAGCCAGGACCTAAAATGGGAGCTGAACATCAGAGCTCTCACCAAGAAGGCACAGCAGAGGATGTACTTTGTGCGGCAGCTGAAGAAATTCAAAGTGCCAAAGGCCACGATGGTGCACTTCTACACCTCCATTGAGTCCATCCTCACCTCCTCCATCACCGTCTGGTATGCTGCTGCCACTCTCAAAGACATCAACAAACTTCAGCGCATCATCCGCTGCGCTGAGAAGATAATCGGATGCAACCTGCCATCCATCGAGGACCTGCATGCAGCCAGGACACTGAAGCGGTCTCGCAAGATCATGGCTGACCCCTCCCACCCTGGCCACAAACTCTTTAAGACACTCCCCCACGGCAAGAGACTGAGGTCTGCCAAGACCAGAACCACCCACCACAAGACCAGCTTCTTCCCAACCGCCATCGGCCTCACCAACAAGGCCCGGAACCCCCCACCCCCCCACACACACACACACACACACAAACTCACTACCTCCTCCTAAACTCAACTGAACTCCCCCCCCATAAAACTGGAACTCATATCTAATTTAATGCCTGTTTAACTGGGCCTGTAAATTTCATGTACATTCAATGTAAACTCTTATTTAACTCCGACTGTAAATTCATGTAAATCCACTGCCTATTTAACGTCTATTTGACTCAGTCTGTAAATCTCATGTAAATTCAACGTAAATTCATATTTATCATCCACAGAACACTTCACCACTCATGTACATATTGTATATGATTCACACTGATTCAACCCCCCCCCCCCCCTAAAGTGACTGACAGGCTGTCTGTCCTGTGTGGAGAATTGCCATAGGCCTTGAATTGCACTTTAACGGACTGAACGCACTTTCAAATTCTGTGCTGCTGCACATGCTGCTAAAATGGACTTGAACGCACTTTAACATTTAACATAGCTTTAACATAGCTTATGCCTCAAATACACTACCCAACTCTGACCAACTCTGAACATCTTTCACAGATTTTGAAAGACTGGGGAGTTTACACTACAAGACTTTTTCATTAAGATTTTTTATCACGACTGAACAGCTGATTGAAATACACTATACGACTCAGACCGCCTGGAAATCACTGTTTGAAATAGACTAGCCGATTGTCTCCATGACGACTCCCTCCAACTGAACATCACCTCACCAAAACTCTCGCGAGAGCGAGAGTTAAGCCGTCAGCCCAGCATTGACAGACACTGAGAACTGTGTAAAAGCCCCGGTGTCAGGACTGCTCTGTGCTCATCTGCGACACACAGTTAGATTTTAGTTTTAAAAAGCAGTTCTCGGCTTACTACCACAGCTTATCGCCTATTGATAAGCAATGTTATGCATCGAAATTAACGTTGTTTAATGGGATATGTCTTACAGACCCATACGCACTGGCGCTGTCAATTGGCCAAGCCTAGTGGCCAGCAATACATATCGTGCATTCCTTTATAACTGGGGATAGCGTAGATAATTATTCTGTAACTTGCAAAGATATATTGTTATGTTGATAATGCACACAACTCAATAATGACATTATGTAACGTTACTTGGTCGTTAACTAACCGAGCGATGTGGCTGTTACTAGCAGCCTACACTACAGCTTACCTGATATGAAATGAGCGAGCACTGCAAAGTCGGGCATTTTTAATGATTTCCTCTTTCGGCTTGCAACCAAAGACACCTACAGTTAGCATTAAAAGCAGTATGAGTTGACGGGATTCGGTAAAACTTTAGTCCTTGCTTAGTTGATAGTGTAACAGACTGTTCAGTGTTGTGTTGTGTTCTATTGCGTGTGTGCGAGGCTGTGTATGTGCCCTCGAGTTGCGTAGAACAGGATATGTGGGGAAAAGCTTGTTATAACGTTACAGCCTGGCTCTATCGTTTATTAATTTATTAACCAAGTGTGAATAGGCGGACCCGAATACATTTTTTTTATTCACCTTTTGTGTACCGCCCATGGTACCGCCCTCCTCTGTTTTCATTGGCTGTTGATGGAACATTGAGTTGAGTCCAGTTGGGTTGAGTCAGTGGAGCAGTATACACTATGCGATATCAGCGGCTGGATTTCAAACATGTTTGAAATAATCGTGTGGCTCCGACTGGCGTCATCTGGCAGTTACACTAGACGATTAGAAATCTGCACCCAGTTTACACTAACCGATTTCGGTGCTAATTGGTGCTAAGACTGCAGACAACTGGCCACATCTGGGGACAACTAGAGCCAACTAGAGCCATCTGAGCCCAACTGGAAATCCTATGTAAAATCCTAGGAAATGTCTTGTAGTGTAATCTCAGCTTTAGGTAGGCGATAGATTAGCTACAGCCTAACTATAGGCTGACCTGTTATAGTGTTCAGGCAAAGATCAGACTAGAGCAGAATAGGACAGGCCAGACTAGGCTGTAGATTAGCTAGATCCCCTATGTCCCAGTTAGCTCTGGTTAATGTCTAGAGTAGTCAGTTTGTCTGATCTTCTCCCCCCCCCCTCTTTCTCTTGCCCCCTTCCCCCGCTCCTTCCCCTCTTCTCCCTTCATGTTCTCTCCTCTCCCACATTTCCCATTCCCCCCCCACCTCATCTCTTTCCATGCTCTTTCCTCCCCCACATCCCACCGCTCTCCCCCCTCCCTTTTCCTGCTCTCTCCTCTTTCTCCCCTCCTCTGCTCCTTCTCCTTCTCCTCTTCTCCCCAATTTTTCCCCATTCCCTGCCACTTCCTGCTCTCCCCTCTCTCACATTCCCCCTGTTCTCCCTCCCCTGCACCCTCCCACCTCTCCTTCTCTGTTCTCTCCTCCCCCACATTTCCCATTTTCTCCCCACCTCCTCCCTCTCCCTGCCCTCTCCTCCCCCACATCCCCCCGCTCTCCCTCCCTCCTCCCCTCTCCTGCTCTCTCCTCTTCCCCCCTTCCCCCACTACTCTAAAGCATAGTACACATTCTACTCCAAAGCATGGCACCCATTCTATCCCCTCCCACTATTCGCCACTATTTAAAGCATGGCACCCATTCTTCTCTAAAAGCGAGGCATCCATAAGCTCTATATGTGAACATGTGTTTATTTGGCAAAGGGACTCACTACTAAAGGCTTGCAGCCAATTAAATTAAGCATAGTTTGGTTGCTAAGAAATCGACATATGTCCGTTTGCAAGATGTGTGTCTATATTTCTCTATCATATAATTGTTCCATGTGTTATTATTACTACTGTAATTTGTTAATGTTGTGTCAGCTAGCCCTCCTTTCCCTGTTCTCTCCATATAGTCTCCCATACTCCTCTATACTGCCATAGTCTTCCATACGCTCTCTCCTCTCCCACATTTCCCATTCTCTCCCCACCTCCTCCCTCCCCCTGCTCTCTTCTCCCCCACACCCCCCCGCCCCCCCCCCTTTCCCCTCTCCTCTTGTTCCTTCCACACCTCCTATACCCTCCAACATTTCCCATTCCCTCCCCACCCCATCACTCTCTCACTTTCCCCCTGCTCTCCTCCCTTCTCCTGCTCGCTCCTCTGCTCTATCCTTCATTTCTATATTTTCTATATTTCTCTATCAATTGTTCAAAATGTTATCTTTATTCTGTAATTTGCTACTGTTGTGTCAGCTAGAATTAGCTAGACATATTTTCTGTGAAGCCCTCTGAGACATGCTTGTGAATTAGGGCTATATAAATAAACTTGACTTGACTTGACTTAACATTCTGTGCACTAAACTAGGCTTTAAACACTTTCATTAGCACTTTAACATACTGTGCTGCTATGCTAGCTACCGGATGTGACCTCACTTTACCAAGCATCTTAATATGCTGGCTGCTGTTGACCGTCTTGATTTTATGTATTTTATGTTACTTGAACTTAGCAGGGTTTTATTTTTTTTATTAGTATTTTTAGTGATTCTTTTAGCCTATATTCTTGATTGTTGTCTTATCTGTGTGTTACTGCTACGGGCTGGGGGGAACACCATTTCGCTTTTTTATGTACGCAAGTATGCAAGAGAGTGACAAATAAATGAATCTTGAATCTTGAATATATTTACTCGATTTGATTGCACTTACAACTTTGTGATTGTCTTTAGTTATCTTCCCACTTCTTATCTCTGTATATTGATCTGACCGCTACATTACATTACATTACATTACATTACATTACGTCATTTGGCAGACGCTTTTATCCAAAGCGACTTACAATAACACATTTTTGTCAGCAATAGAGCAATCTACTATGGAGCACAGTCTATGATAACTACAACTTCTGAAGGAACAGTGGTACAAGTTTAGGTTAGTGGTACAAGTTTGGGTTAGTTTTTTTTTTTTTTTTTTAGAAAGAGAGAACGAAGTTAGATCAAGAAGGGCCCAGATGGAGCCTGAAAAGGTGTGTCTTTAGTCTTTTCCGAAAGATCGGCAGTGATTCAGCTGTCCTGACCGAAGGTGGAAGCTCATTCCACCATTGAGGTGCCAGGGACGAGAAGAGTCGAGATCGGGATGAGCGACTTTTGAGCCCCCGTAGCGAAGGAGGGGCGAGGCGACCTGCACTGGTGGAGGAGCGAAGGGAGCGCTGAGAGGTTTGGAACCTGACCATATTGCAGGTACAGGGGAGCTGACTGGTGTACTGCAGTACCAGTGTCTTGAATTTGATGCGGGCCGAGATGGGAAGCCAGTGGAGGTCCTGGAAGAGGGGAGTGGCGTGAGATAATTTGGGTTGGTTGAATACCAGACGGGCTGCAGCGTTCTGAATGAGCTGAAGCGGTCGGATGTCGGTGGCAGGTAGGCCGGCCAGGAGCACGTTGCAGTAGTCCAGGCGGGAGATGACCGCTATACGCTGCATACAGACACTAAGACAAATTCCTCGTATGTAACTTGCATAGGTGGCAATAAAGGGGACACCCCGGCATTCCGAAATGTCGGCACTCCGAAATACCGGCATTCCGTCAAAAGTGTCGGAATGGAGATCTGTCTCGCCATTGCGAAAGAACCCTAACCCTAACCCGGGCGACCAGCTGGAGCTAACCTCTCCCAGCCCCCACGTCTAAACCTAACCTCTCCCACCCCCATGCCTAAACCTAACCTCCTGCAGACCCTAACCCTAAACCTAACCTCTCCCACCCCCCATGCCTAAACCTAACCTCCTGCAGACCCTAACCCTAAACCTAACCTCTCCCACCCCCCACGCCTAAACCTAACCTCCCCCAGAACCTAACCCTAAAGCTAACCTCTCCCACCCCTGTAGGCTAAATAACTCAAGATGCTATGTCGGAATGGCGCACCTAATATCTTTTGCAATGGCGAAACCTTTTTTTTTTTTAGATAAAAAGGGCAGCCTCTCCGAAAGCATAGAAGTCAATGATCGGAATGCCGACACTTCGGAATGGCGAGAGGACCCCGGCAATAAAAGTGATTCTGATTCTGATAAATAGCTATTAAAAGCTACTATATGTGCTGATGTGGCTAGCGATTCGAAAGGGGAAGGTCTCGTCTCACACCAAGTGGACTGACATTTGGAAGCGGAGCGGAGGCTGAGAACCTTCGATTCCCACACCATATTAAAATCATTTTTAAAGTACCCACATATAGTCTTATATCTGAGCCTTATGTTCCAGTCCAAGCCATGACAAAATAAGCTTCCCTCACCTTCCCAGACTCAATTTACACTAATATCATCCATCTTAGTGGAGTTTAAAAAGAAATCAATAAAAAATAATCAGTGGCATCATCCCGGGCCCCACGCCCCAGCTGTCAGATAGAACTAGATTAATAACCACAGTACATCCAAATCAAATGGAGTCTACATGGGTTTATTTTGTAATTAGGTCAGAAGACAGCGGGGCGTTCGACGGTTGCAGCTCTTCTGATGAAAACCAGCAGGCGGTGAAAGTGTGCGCTGACAGGACGTCCCAGCAGGACTTTTCAGCTTTACAATTACAGTGGTCACAAAGATACTAGGCATCTCACACTACACGCGCTCGATTCCTAGGCTCGCCCACTGCAGCTCGCCGAGCTGGCCCTGCATAATGCAGCTCGGCCGCATCATCAGTGATGTCACAATGCCTCCTTGTGTGTGTGCCCCCTTATGTCATCACTGATTATATCATCAGTGGTTGTGTGTGTGTGCCCCCTTATGACATCACTGATGACATCATCAGTGATGTCACAATGCCTCCTTGTGTGTGTGTGTGTGTGTGTGTGTGTGTGTGTGTGTGTGTGTGTGTGTGTGTGTGTGTGTGTGTGTGTGTGTGTGTGTGTGTACAGGTCTGTGGGGCAGCTATGCGAACATGGGCAGGGTGTAACTGATTCACAGTGTGCTGAGATCTGATAGGAGCTCAGTTCACAGTTTCTTTACATCCAAACAGCCCCCACCTCCAACACAGACACACACACACACACACACGGACTGATCTGTTGTCTAGAGGCAGGACTTGGTAACACTAACCCACTGACCCGCTGGCCTTGAAAAGTGAAATGGATTGACTGCTCTGTTCACAGCCTGTTCCTCTCACATCTCCTGCATTGCTTCATTGTTGCTGTCCACCAGTTTTATTATCAAGCTGCAGGTAAAAAGTGTGTGTGTGTGTGTGTGTGTGTGTGTGTGTGTGTGTGTGTGTGTGTGTGTGTGTGTGTGTGTGTGTATTACTGACTGATATGGGCTTTTCAAGGCCAATACTGATTACGACTACTACTACCTCTTTTACATACACATTAGAGATGGGCGGATGAGCTTTTATGCCATCCTAATCCGCGTGTATTCATGAACCAACCGCCCGCCATAATTCCGCGCAAATTATTTCATACTATTTATAGATCCGCGCCCGCCATGCACCCGACATTTCACAACGCTATATAAAAGGAGCGAACTTACGGTTTCTGCTGCCGTTGGTGCAATCGCTGCAGTCCAAGACTCCAAATAAACTTCCATGCTGTATTATGTCCAGTCCACCACTTGCCCTCATGTAGTTTACTCGGCTAATGCTATAGCTTTAAGTTTAGTTTACTGGATTGCCTCATTGTATGGGAAAATACAAACGCGTCTTCTCTTCAAACACGTCTTCAGGGGAGACTCCTCTTTGAGGGTGACATCATTGACCATACAGTATGGACCAAAAGTAGAGCCTAGCGACCTAGCACATGGCTATTGTTTTGTTTACATTTACCACTGCCGTGGGTCCTTTGGGGATCCTACATTTAATAGGCGACTAATGGCTCAATTCCACCACATTTTACAGCCCTGCACAGCCCGTCACCACTCGGCTCTACTTGCTTCAACCCGATGGACGTTCTGCTTCGACCGCCTTTCATCTGCCCCCGCCCACACCTGGTCGTCCAAGCGACCGCATATCTGCCCTCCACCCATGTCCCGAAATATGCTATAACATAACGTTACAATTAAATCCATACACAGAACTTTTAAACTGTTTATGAAATACTGGTGCCTCTAAATGACCTACAGTGTGTGTGTGTGTGTGTGTGTGTGAGTGAGAGAGAGAGAGAGAGAGAGAGAGAGAGAGAGCAGTGCTGGCATGACCACAGTCCTTGATCCTGGCCTGAGCAGCCAGCTCATAGCATCACAGCATGTTGGGCGGGTGTTACAGTGTACATGGGCAAAAGTGACAATCGACCAGGAGAATGGATATCACTTTGTTGTTAGTCAAAACTCACAAGCGCTGCTAAAGGGGCGGGCACGAGGGACGGGGTTTGCGCTAGAGTCCCAGCAAACATCGTCTTGACCGCGACATCACCAGACGATAGAATTGTGGTTTGGCATCTACCATCTAAGTCTGACGTTCTCTCCACATTCCTCCAAAGTAACGTTTAGACTGTCACTTCAAAACAAAAAATATTGACCTCATATTGCTTTGAAAACACCACATGTAGGTGTCTTTTGTGTTTTTGTTGAATAAAAATGACATTTGATTGACAATTTACCTGTTGTGTGATCAGATACTCACAGTGTGACATGCACTCCACCTGCAATGACGACTTTTATTGAACGCCCTTTTCTTTTTTTAATATGAAAACACGTTTATGTCATATAAGTGCAAGTGTCTCTTGCTATGGGCTTGTATTTATCACAAACTTCCTGAATCCTGTGTCCCATTTCCCTTGCCGTAACTAAACGCAGTGTTGTGGGTTTTGGATGTGCTATGCTGTCTGCTAAAGTCACGTTGGTTATATTATCGTAAATTATATAAATATACCTGTCTCATCGCTGGTTGAAATCATGAAACAGAATTAGCGAGGCAGCTAGCCTATCAACGCAACTTCCAGTCGGGACCGTCAAAATGCTAAGTGCTCAATGTTAAGTATCTCTATATATGACCAAATCCGTAGCATTTGTAACTAATTCGGTGGCCTAATGGATAAGACACATGACTCCGAAGCGGGCGTCGCAGGATCGAATCCCGCATGAGGTGCGATCTTTTGTCTTTCAAAAATCGTTGAATCTGGACACGTTGTGGGGAAGTAGAGGAATTACGTCGCTAAGATTTCCATTCAGAATATATAATTAGACCCTGACTAGATGTAGTGGTTTGACGTGCAGCAGACGGTCGTTATACGTGAAAATGTTTGCTGGGGTGAAGCCTCTACCCCCGCGGCCTCTCACCAGGCAAAACCGCGGCTTCACCAAGCGCCTGCGGCCTAGCGGAGCCGACGCAGCACTAACTACACAAGCGCTTCAGAGCAGCGGACTTTTGGACAATTGAAACCACCGCGCCGATTTTATTTCACCAGAGGCGAAGGCAGCAAAACAAAAGACTGATGGAAGAGCATAATAGAAGAGAAGAGTAGGTAAGTAAACTGGTATGCAGCGCTGCATTGACAGTCAGTAGGATAGAGAGTAAACACGATTCTGCCTGACCAATCAGTCGTCTACAATGTTTTCACGTCACCGTATGAACCCGGGTTCGCAGAATAGAACCCCGACGAGGCAGGTAATAAAAGTAGCACGACTCAGCCCCAAATCAAAGCGAGCTGGGCCGGTTTATACCGGTGGGATGAGACCAAAAGTCGAGTCGAGCGGAGCGGGACCGCGCTACTAGCTGCGGTGGGATTGGGCCATTAGAATGTGCCTGACGAAAAATGTAGCTTAAAATACGTTCATAGACTAGAGAACGTAATTAATATTATTTTTCCTCATTACTGATACATCGTTTCAACCGCCCACAACCCATCCGCTATTAATCAGAATGTTTATTTTTATGATCCGGCCTGCCCGCGGGGCAGGATATCCGCGGTCAGCACGGTTATAACTGCGGCCCGCGCATCACTAATACACATGCATGTGCTGGCTATGGGGTGAGGATCATCAGAGGCCCCATGATACGACGTTATCACAAGACCTAAATTGTGTTATGATATTATTGCAATTAAAACATCTTGCGATATGTGGAGTATTGCGATAATATTTGTTGATATATTGCAATTTGTTACCTTTTTTTAATTGCAAATCATGTCCCCAAAGCAAAACTCATAGGACGTACAGTATATAGGGTGAGAATCACCAGAGGCCCCACGATGATATTCTCACAATACTTAAAGAGGGACTAAATCCTCAGAATTCTGGCAAAAATGGCTGTTGATTTATTTTTTTAAAGCAGCAGATTCCAGCCGCTAGTTTGTTCCAATGCAACACAATTTGACTGCAGGCACTTGTAAAAGAAGCCGAAGAGCGTCTCCTCTTGTCTTCACTATACTCTTTGTCTGCGCTCACACCGGAAATAGCGGAAACAGTTAGACCGCCATTACAGACTCTGCATCAATCTTTTATTTTATTTTAGAGCCACAATATCGTTATAACAACTAGTCAACAATGGTGGGCTTTATGGGAATAGCGTGACTCGAACTGGTTGACAGTTATATCAAACTGGTCATTCAGTAGCGTTGTACTGCTATAACTATAAGAAACTGTCTGTCATTCCCATCTTTCAAACACAACATAAAAAAATGGATTTTAAATAGCCAAATCTGCGACCATGTGTAAATTGTACTGTAGTGCTCTTGTTTTGTTTGCTCTGTTATGCTTCTTGTTTTTGTTTTGTCTTGTCTTATTAACCTAGTTTAGTTCATTTTGGTTTACTTTAGTTTCTGATCCGTTTTGGTTTTGTTATTGCTCATGTTGTTTTTTGTATTGTTCTGTTTAGTTCTGTCCTGGTGCTGCCTCTGTCGTTTTTTTGTCTCTCTGTGGGGACTACGGATGTAATTTAGCATTCTTGCTAACTCCGGCTTATTTACGTTGCCTTGTGTAATGTTCATGAATATGCACTGTCCCGTCCAAATAAACAAATAAAGTAAAGTAAAGTATTTAACTAACGTTAGCACACAGCTAAAGGCTCGTAACACATTGCACATGCCCCTATTTATTCTGTTCCAGGCCACTGCTCCTCAGCGTATTATAGCGTTGTAGTGGATCAATTAAATAACATCCTTTTCAGGGTGAGTTATAAAGCATAAATAAAGCTGGAAAAAAGGTCCAGGTTGTAAGAAAATTAACATAACGCCCCTTTAACATAACACTGATCTGATCAAGCTGAAAGTATCAGGAAACAGTCAAATAAATGGTAAAACAAATCTGACCGAAACACAGCAGAGAAATACAACTACTGTACTACACTAAAGCCACTTCTAAACATGAAGTCTGGATCATGTCCGGCTAGCCAGAGCAGGATATTTATATAATACTTTCTAGACATGAGGAGTCTTTGTTTAGAAACAGCTGGAAATGGTCCGTATTCTCTCTGCCGATGGCGACTAGAGCGGGCGGGGGGAGGGGGTGCGGTAGGGTGTATCGATAAAAAGAAATGTGATGAGGAAACAGCTTTAGCGAATCCTTAACCAAACACGATTCAAAAACATGCAGTTTTAATGGAACATGCATTCCGACGCATTCAGGTGATAACGCGGGGTGGCAATTTGCCAGAAAAAGTGAGCGCTTGCCTTTGTTACATCGCCCAAAAGCCGCCAGTCAAAATAGTGGTCGCACCGTTGCACGAACATTACACTGTGGATGATTTTACAAGTGGCATTCAAGTCATATCTGACTATAGTTTTCAATTTATTTTTTCCCTCAAAAGTTAGGCTATATGTCTCGATATAGGCTGATGCAACTCCTGCATTTTTACATAGCCTACAAGACAGACAGGTCGGGAGGAAAATAAACCATTCAAGCCGTTTGCAGCACTTGAGGAAACCGTGAGTTTGCTCATTTAATTCGCTGATATAAGCGATTGTCTGAACATTAATTAATTAATAGGCTACGTGAACGTTAGCGGGTACTTTAGCCTATGCAGTAGGCTAAGTAGTAGGCTATCATCTCCTTATTGCATTTTTAAACTGGCAGATGGGGGAGAAAGAAACTATTCAACTTTTACTTGTTTACTCACGTAATTTGGCTCTCTTCCAAATAATCCAGTCACCTAACTAACGCTACGTCCATTCATGAAAAATAATGATCACTGGGACATTAATGGTTTGTAAAGTGCCATTTAACCACCCGCCCACTCAGACATACATGATCCAGAACATGAGCTGCCGTTGTTAAACAACAGCCGTTTTTCCAATAATGCGGATCCTGTACTAGGGGCTCAGATGGTCATGATCCGCACTCGTGGGAGTGCGCATAAGGCGGATAAACATGCAGGCCGACCAGCTAGCAGCTGGTTATAATCCGGATTTCACTGCATGTTTAGAAGGGGCTTAATACTCTCAAAGCACAGACATTCAGTTAGGAGCTACAAAAGTAATGAGAGCGGAGTACACAGAGGCTTTTCAAAACGTCTCCATCACAGACAGGAGAGTCTGGAACATGCGTTTGTTTGAAGGGGAGCTGGGGGCAGAAGGGGGGTCGTCACGGGGTGGCAGCAGGGGGTCATCCCTATGTTCCCCGGGTCCTATGTTCCCTGGGAGAGGTTAGGTTTTGGGTTAGGGTCTGGGGGAGGTTAGGTTTAGGGTTAGTGAAAAACGGGGAATATAGAACCCGGGGAACATAGAACCCGGGGAACATAGACATGATCCCGGCAGCAGTTGACGAGACATCACTGCAGCCCACTTGGAGGCAGTCCGGCGTGCTTTGGCCCGACTCCGGAGAAGGTCAGGCAGCTCAGCTTAAACTGGTAATGGAAACGCAAATCAGCGCGGCTCAGCTTGACTCAGCATGGCCAAAAGTACCAATGGAAAAGGGGTATCAGTACTACTAGTAGTACTGTACTACTACACTACTACTAGTAGTGTAGTAGTACAGTACACTACTGTAGAAGTACACTACTACTAGTAGTGTAGTGTATCAAGGACCCCTCCCACCCCGGCCACCACCTGTTTCAAAGACTTCCATCCAGGAAGAGGTTCTGGTCCGTCAAGACCAAAACCTCAAGCCATCTTAATAGCCTCTACCCCATGGCTGTGAAGCTCTCCAACAAGCCCCCTGTCCCACATTGACTCTGTGTGTGTCTGCCACACATCCACAGTGGAGCCCACCAACAAAAGCCCCCCCACCCCCCACTGACCCCGAGTCTCACTCACACACACACACACACACACTCACACACACACACACACACACACACACACACACACACGCACACACACACACACACACACACACACACACAGTCTGATACCTCACTGTCCCTCAAATCCTGTTAAATGCACAACATGCTTCTCTGTCAATACCTGTACTAAAGCTCATTACTCTGCTGCTACTATTGGACACTAGGGATGGGAATTTCATGCATTTTCCTTAACTGTTAGTTGCGCACCTTAACAATCAGTTAATCGGTTAATTGTTAACGTTGTTTCTCTCCCCCAACCCCCGCCCCCCGGGAAAGAATTCTCTCTCGTCTTTCTCTCAGTTCAAGTTCTATTTAACCTCACAGTCACACAATAGCTACATATTATTTATGTGACATTCATGGCATGAATCACAAACGAAAATAATAATAAAACTATAATTAGCCTAAAGACAATAAGGCTCACCTCCTTTGAACAGCCGCGTGTTCTTAATAGTCATTTCAACAAAGGGGGACGTGATCGCCTGGTTCAATGAACTTCATGAAATCCCTCGCCGTCCACCATGCTTCTTTTCCACCATAAAGCAAGGCTTCTGCGTTATTGTCTCTGCACGCCCGATGCCGGCTCCAATCGCGAGTGTATATGCTA
>NC_139623.1:116105778-116115778 GCF_964638095.1 Poromitra crassiceps
GATCAACTTTATTAGCGCTGACACAAAGCATTTTGATCCATAAATGATCGATACATTAAATTGACTAAAATGAATGATAATGCACTGTCAGCCATAAGGAATTGGTTCAAATCTTGAAATTAGAGGCTAATGCACACCTTCAGTTTCTTGTGGACAGGTGCATAGGAGGAGAAGTCCAGAGACAAGAGAAGTGCATGTGTGTGCTCTGCCAACACAGTCTCAAAGACAATTGTAAAATAGCAATGTTTTGGACCAACGTTGCTGTTACAATTTCCGCTCGAAAATTGTAAAATGGTAACAGGCGTGGTTTCCGGAGATTTTAGGGTTACGGTCTGGGGAGAGGTTAGGTTTAGGGTCAAGTCAAGTCAAGTCAAGTCAAGTTTATTTATATAGCCCTAATTCACAAGCATGTCTCAGAGGGCTTCACAGAAAATATTTCTAGCTAATTCTAGCTGACACAACAGTAGGAAATTACAGAATAAAGATAACATTTTGAACAATTGATAGAGATATATAGAAAATATAGAAATGAAGGATAGAGCAGAGGAGAGAGCAGGAGAAGGGTGGAGAGCAGGGGAAATGTGAGAGAGTGATGGGGTGGGGAGGGAATTGGAAATGTTGGAGGGTATTCATAGCTTTCAAGGGGCGTTACGTGCTGCCGGGAACGCCCACCTGACGGTCAAAAAAAAAACTTGTTCATTCCGCGCTGCCTGCCGAGTCGACTAGTTTCTCACGCTGTGTTTGTTCAGCCAAAATGCCGGATACCTGTTGTACTATTGGTTGCACTAACCGACGAGGAGACAGGCCTGGCTTGTGCTTTTACAGAATCCCGTCGGAGAAAATAAAACTCAGACAGGAGGAGGTTGTGGATTTGTGCGATTAGACGTGGTTCAGTCGCTGAGGAGGGCAAATGGCTTTTTTTCTACCATCAAAGTACACACGTTTTTGCGGCCAACATTTCATCAAAGGTAAGCTCAAGTAACGTTAACGGGGTATTTTAATCATTATTGTAACGTTACTTGAGCTTACCTTTGATGAAATGTTGGCCGCAAAGACGTGTGTACAAACGGCTGAACAAACACAGCGTGAGAAACTAGTCGACTCGGCTGGCAGCGGAATGAACAAGTTTTTTTTTTGACCATCAGGTGGCCGTTCCCGGCAGCACGTAACGCCCCTTGAAAGCTATGAATAGGAGGTGGGGAAGGAGCAAGAGGAGAGAGCAGGAGAGGGGAAGGGGGGGGAGCGGGGGGGTGTGGGGGAGAAGAGAGCAGGGGGAGGGAGGAGGTGGGGAGAGAATGGGAAATGTGGGAGAGGAGAGCGTATGGAAGAGTATGGGAGTATAGAGGAGTATGGGAGACTATATGGAGAGAACAGGGAAAGGAGGGCTAGCTGATACAACAGTAACAAATTACAGTAGTAATAATAACACATCGAACAATTATATAATAGAGAAATATAGACACACATTTTGCAAACGGACATATGTCGATTTCTTAGAACCAAACTATGCTTAATTTAATTGGCTGCAGGCCTTTAGTAGTGAGTCCCTTTGCCAAATAAACACATGTTCACATATAGAGCTTATGGGTGCCTCGCTTTAGGGTAGAATGGGTGCCATGCTTTAAATAGTGGCGGAATAGTGGGAGGGATTGAATGGGTGCCATGCTTTGGAGTAGAATGTGTACTATGCTTTAGAGTAGTGGGGGAAGGGGGAAGAGGAGAGAACAGGAGAGGGGAGGAGGGAGGGAGAGCGGGGGGATGTGGGGGAGGAGAGGGCAGGGAGACGGAGGAGGTGGGGAGAAAATGGGAAATGTGGGGGAGGAGAGAACAGAGAAGGAGAGGTGGGAGGGTGCAGGGGAGGGAGAACAGGGGGAATGTGAGAGCGGGGAGAGCAGGAAGTGGCAGGGAATGGGGAAAATTGGGGAGAAGAGGAGAAGGAGAAGGAGCAGAGGAGGGGAGAAAGAGGAGAGAGCAGGAGAAGGGAGGGGGGAGAGCGGTGGGATGTGGGGGAGAAAATAGCATGGAAAGAGATGAGGTGGGGGGGGAATGGGAAATGTGGGAGAGGAGAGAACAGGAAGGGAGAAGTGGGGAAGGGGCAGGGGAAGGGGGAAAGAGAAAGAGGGGGGGGGGGGAGATCAGACAAACTGACTACTCTAGACATTAACCAGAGCTACCTGGGACATAGGGGATCTAGCCTGAACACTATAACAGGTCTACAGCCTATAGTTAGGTTGTAGCTAATCTATCGCCTACCTAAGCTATTCTAAACCTACCGGCAGCCCTCGACCAGTGATGGAGAGCACCAATGCCCCAATAGAGGGAGATTAAGACCGGAGTTATATGATCAAACTTCTGCTAGAATTCCAGAATTCTAGCAGCGCCGTTTTGCACGAGTTGTAATTTATTTGTGCTACAAAGTGGAAGGCCAGAGAATAAGACATTACAGTAGTCGAGTCTAGATGAAACAAAGGCGTGTATTAAGGTTTCGGCATCCGTTGCATTTAGCAAGGGACGGATCTTTGATATATTGCGAAGATGAAAGAAAGCTATTTTAGTGATATCCTTAATGTGAGCATCGAATGAAAGAGTAGGATCAAAGGTAACACCTAGGTTTTTCACCTTTGAGTTTGGAGTAATTACGCAGTTCTCAATGTTCAGACTAAGATCAGTGAGAAATGGAAGTTGGGTTTTTGGGCCAACAACTAGTAATTCAGTTTTGTTGGCGTTTAGTCGCAAGAAATTATTAGACATCCAATCTGTAACAGCGATTAAGCAGGATTCAAGATTAGCGAGTTTAGAGCGGTCTGGTCTAATTGGTATATAAATTTGGGTATCATCGGCATAACAGTGGAAGTTAATGCCATATCTACGGAGAATTTTGCCAAGAGGCAGTAAGTAAACACCAAAGAGTAAGGGACCCAGGACTGATCCCTGCGGTACACCAACCTCCACTGAGGAGAATGTGGACATAATATTTTTATATGAGACACAATGTGTCCTATCAGACAAATATGACTTTAGCCAGGATAGGGCAGCGCCCCGGATACCTACGTAGTTAGATAATCGGTCTAGGAGGATCTTATGATCGATTGTATGGAAGGCTGCGCTTAAGTCTAATAGAATGAGAAGAGAGGAAAAATTAGAGTCTGACGCGAGGAGAAGGTCATTGGTTACTTTTGTAAGAGCAGTTTCAGTACTATGGAGTGATCTAAAACGAGATTGAAAGGGATCGAGAAGTTTATTATGCGAGAGGTAGTCAGTTAATTGGGTCGAGACTACTTTTTCAAGAACTTTAGAGAGGAAGGGGAGATTTGAAATTGGTCTGAAGTTGTTAAGAACCTCAGAATCAAGATTTGGCTTTTTAAGTAGAGGTTTGATTACAGCAGATTTGAAGGAGGCAGGGACAATGCCAGAGGAGAGGGAGCTATTGATAATGTTAAGTAAGGGGGGGCCTAGTATTGGAAGAAGTTCCTTAATCAACTTTGCAGGGAGAGGGTCGAATAAACAGGTTGTAGATTTAGATGAAAGTACAATTTTTGAGAGTGCATCTAGAGAGATAGTCTCAAAATTCGAGAGTATAGTACTCTCATCTAAGGTTCTAAGGACAGGGCTAGGAGATAACACCCTTTGTGAGTACTAGAGAGTTGCTAATTTCATCTCGAATACAGATAATTTTGCGATTAAAGAAGTCAAGGAAGTCATTAGCTGTAAATGGAGAGTTTGTATTGGGGGAGGGTTTGCGAGTAAGATTTGCGACCGTGTCAAATAGAAATTTAGGATTATTTTGATTAGTGTTAATAAGATCTGATAGGTAGGAGGCTCTAGCAGCGGAGAGCATACATTTGTATTTTAATAGGCTATCACTCCAAGCTAGTCGATAGACTTCAAGCTTGGATGAGCGCCATTTACGTTCTAGTTTTCTGCATATTAGTTTTTGTGCGTGTGTATCGTCAGTATACCAAGGCGAGGGTTTTTTAGGGCGACGGATTTTAGTACGTAGAGGTGCGATAGAATCAAGCGAGGCGAGTAGGATTGAGTTAAATTGATTTGTGAATTCGTTAATGGAGTCGATCCGCTCTGGGAGAGAGTAAAGCGGCCCTGATAACAAATCAACGAGTTCAGTGGGAGTGGAACTATCGATACGCCGGGCGGTATAGGTATCGGCTAGGTTTGACTGCCGGAGGGGCAGGTCTATTTTAAATTTAATGAGATAATGATCTGACAATGCTGGAGGGTATGTCAGGACTGACAGATCTGAGACGTTAATCCCACGAGCGAGGACGAGATCAAGCGTGTTGCCGTTAGAATGCGTTTGTTCATGAACCAGCTGAGCAAAGCCAAAGTTGTCGACTAAAGATAGAAAGGCTTTGCAGAGTGGGTCAGCTTTACAGTTAACATGAATATTGAAGTCGCCAATGATAAGGATATTATCCGTGCGGGTTACGAGGTCAGATAGAAAATTGGATAATTCATCAAGAAAAGATGAATAGGGCCCAGGTGGGCGGTAGAGCATAACTAGGTAGAAGGCTCAGCTATATTAGAGTGTCTCATGGTAAGTATACCTCACAAGATAAGAGCTTATACTTTTGATCCTGCAAAAGACCTAGATTTGAGTTATAAATTAGGCCAACGCCCCCACCATTTCTTGACATTCTAGCAACATGCGAATTGGCAAAGTTAGGGGGGGAGGCTTCAATGAGTGGAAGAACAACGTCCGGTTTTAGCCAGGTTTCGCATAATCCCATAACGTCAATATTATGTTCAATGATTAAGTCATTGACCAGGAGGGCTTTATTGGTGATTGATCTGATATTAATGAATCCAAATCGAATAGGTTTATCATCAGTGTTAGTTAATTTAGAGCATTCGACACCAAGAGTAGATTTAATCTCAATTAGGTTGGTGTTTAACGTTTTGAGGGGTGGACGAGAGCGGCGTGAGGGGACGGAGCGACGAAGAGAAACTGTGTTAATTTGAGAGATCGTGGTACAATACGGAGACGGAGCGGCGGTGGTAACAGTCAGATTAATAACAATAAGGTTTGGGTTAGGATTTTGCAGAGTGTTTATGGGTCGGTTACTAGTAATAGTGCGGCGCGGACGGAGCACAGTCTGTATTGGATAAACTACGTTAATTGAACAAGCAGACTCCATAACCGCACAAGGAGAACTAACAGGCTGTCTAGCAGCCTGTGGCCCTGCATGTTGTGGGTGAAACTGTCAATCATGGATAGTAGTCTGGGTTTGCCGTAGGCAACTATCCAGGTTTTTTGATAGAGTGCTGGCGCCCAATGGGGTAGGGTGGATGCCATCCACCTTAAGCATGCCAGTCATGCCTCTAAAGGAGGGCCAGTTATCTAAGAATAGGTAGCCCTTATCAGCACAGTGTTTGGCCAGCCAGTTATTGAGCCAATACAGCCTGCTAAAAATGTCAGAGTTAAGTGTAACAGGGAGGGGACCAGAGACAATTAATGGATGCCGACTCATCTTGCTAGCAAAAGCACAGGTCCTAGTTATGCTGTGCTTTGTGATCTCCGATTGTTTAAACCTAGCATTGTTGGTGCCAACATGTAGTATGATGTTATCATGGGTAGCCTGGGTAATTGTCTGTCTATGGCTGTACGTTAGCACCCTAAGAGTAGCTTCAATGTCGGGTACTCTGGCCCCGGGGAGACAAACTATCTTGCTCGTGCTGTGGGGTAGCATTTACGAGGGCACCAGCTGGACCGCAGCTAGCATCCTCGCTTAATTCACAATGCACATCAGCTACTGGGGTACATTGTAAATTATCAGGGAAGCCAGTCTGGTTAAGTGTAACAAGACTATCAAGTGACTGGCGTTTATCGTTCTCTAGTTGGGAAACACGGTTTTCTAATAGTTTAATCATATCTAAGAGAAAGTGGATAGTAGGAGTTGGATCGATCTTACCCGATTCGGGAGGGGGATAGCTGGCGTTAGCCATGTCAGGAGCGTGTCGTAGTGCTGCGGCCAGAAGCAGCTCACGCCGTTGTGATGACCGGGGACCCAAGGCCTTGGGAGCAGAGGCTGGTAGCCTAGGTTGATGGACCAGTCGCTCGGATGTTATGGCTAGTTGTTGCGCGATGGACGGGACCCGAGATACTGAGGGAGCTGGTGTTGAAGTAGCATCAGGCAGCTTGAAGAAAACTTCATCAGCCGAAGGAAATGAGCGTGATTCCACGGATCCACTAAGCGTCGTCGTATTGAATAGTCCCATAGCATGGTGATTATCCAGGGGGGAGAGCGAGGGCATTGTAAGACAGTTTAGCGTTAGCTGCTAGCTGGTGGCTAGCAGCTCTTGTTTACGTTAGCCTAGCAGGCGGCTAGGCTAACGTTTAGCGATAGAACGGTTGTTTCAGATGTCCGTAGATTGAGAGAGAAGAGTTATTGAGTAGCGATGTGGATATCGCAGGCAGAAAAAAGATGAAGATAGCAAAAGGTAGGCGCGGAATTGGCAAAGTAAGTCGTAATAAGCAGAGCTGAAAAACACCAGTATCACACAGGGTCTGGGACTCTGGGGAGAGGTTTAGGTTTAGAGTTAGGGTCTGGGAGATCTTAGAAAACCGAAAATCTCCGGAAACCTTACCCATCCCCTGTATAAAGGTACCTTACCATTTTACAATTTCTGAGCTGAAATTGTACCACAGCAACATTGGTCCAAAAACTTTGCTATTTTACTTAGCTTTGCATGCATGCCGTGTTCATGTCCCAACCTTAAATCACATTTTTACCTCCCCCTCCCCCGGTCCCGGCAGAGTAGTTCCGGAGCAGCGGATTGAGTGGCCCTGACCACGTGACCACCTTCAACCCTTCCTGGAGGGCTGACCGTGGGTAGCTACTGGGACGTAAGTTGGGGCTTGGCCAGCCCCGGCTGGGTCACCTCGCCGAGGGTGTATGATGTTGCGAGACCCGAAACATCCTATGACCCCAGGCTACATCACTGAGGATACGTCCCAGTTATGCATCCATGCGATGTTTTTTCTTTATAATAAGCAGTACATGAACCAGACACTTCACATCTGAGAGTCATGACAATTTTACTATATTGAAATAGGCTAGAATTACACATCCCCATATATTAAAGAAACATATTTTATGATGTGAATAGAGACACTGCATGAAATAGGCCACGCCCATCATGGGGGAAAAGCTCCGTTCATTTCCGCACACCATGCAGCCTCATTTTCCTTGAATTAAACATAGCTAAAAGCTGTTGTGTGGTACAACAAATGTAAAACATTGGCAGTTAACTCATTGAGTGCCAATGACGACTTTAGTCGTCAATTCATTTAGTGACGTAGAGTGCCATAAAGTCGTCAATTGCGTTTTTTGACGGGGGGATGTCGATCTAAGCCTCTTACATCGCGTCTTACAATATGGGAGCTATTGAATGTGTCTAACCTATTTTACAGAACCCTTAGGTGGCGACAGTGCTCTCCAGATTACAGAAATGTCAGGAATACAGCCTGAAAAAGCCGTGATCAAAGCGAAACCGCTCATGCTGCAGCCCAGAGCCATGTAGATTGCTCTGGCTGCTGCTTGACGGTGCCTGCCAACAGCAATCAATCCGCGCACACAACTGAGCTCCTCTGCCTCTGTCTGTCTGTCTGCATATAGTTTCTCCACACGATTACCCACCAGAAAGGCAGCACCCGACCCCGAAGGGCCAAACCTTTACCTGCAGTCCCGTTTGGCATTTCCTTGTCGCGCTGTGAGCTGTCGCAGCGCTGTCGCGCTGTGAGCCGCTGTGAGCCGCACCGCCCGCAAAAACGGAGGCTCCGAAAATAGACTGGGTGCGTGTGGGGAGGAGTTTGCAGCTGAGTGGGGGAGAGGGGGGTGGGGCACGCAGGCTCCACAGAACTACACCAGGTCACTACATCAGAAAATATTAGCTAGAGTCAGTGAATGTGCTTGAAATGCTGCATTTCACAAAAGGCTGAATATCTCAGCTTGTAGATAGAAATGCGTTTTTGCTGTTTTTGACCTATCTTCTCCGGCTGATAACTAAAGAACGGAAAATGGTATCAATAAACTTTTTTTTGCTGATGATACAATAGAGTCTCCTTGTTCTTTTTGCGTGTTCGGTGTTTACATAGTAATATCACACAATATTCTGTGGGCCTCGAGAAATCACTGAAAACGCTCTGAAACTCTGGCACTGGGAGCGTCCGTTCTCCAAAAGTGGCTGGCACTCAATGAGTTAAAGTTTTTTTGTACTCCCGAGGAGAACAAGGAAGCCATTGAGAATTGGCGAGAAGAAAAATGTGGATGTTGCTGTCAATGAAGTAAGTTGGAGTGTTCCTCTTCCGTATATACGATCTTTTTGTGCAAAACCCGACCATGCACGCGGCATAGGAGAACGCCAGGATTGGACAGGAGTTTGTGTTTTCCCCCATTTTGGGCATGGTTTCTGAATGATGACGCACTCCGCAGTGTCTCTATGGTGGCAGCCTATGTGATGAAGGAAACATCTAATGATGTGCTGCTGTCAGTCAGCCTACATCAGAAATAACTAAATAAATGAATAAATAAGTAAATAAATAGATAATTAAATAAATAAATAAATAAATAAATAGATAGATAGATAGATAGATAGATAGATAGATAGATAGGAAGATACTGTAGATAGCCATAGATAGATTAATATGCCATTCTTAAAATGAATAGACAACGCCTGTTTGATATTCCCTTGAGTGCACATTAAACAATAACGTTATTTGGGTGATTTCTGTGAAAATTATGGGGTGAAAATGTTTTGATTATGGTCGATAATACAAAAATGGGTCGGGTTCTCCACACCCACAAACGGTATAAAGGGAGTGAGAGAGGGAATCTGATTGGTTTGATTGATGTACTGTAACGCCCAGAGTCCGGGCCAGATTTAAATAATCTTTCAAAAGTGAGGGGGGAAAGTGTGTTTGGTTGCATGTGGAGGAGACTGTGATTACAGTCGCTGCACGTCTTGGGGGGTGAGGGGGTCCGACTGTCACACAGACACACACGTACACAAAGTTTACCCTTGGACTTTCTGCCACAACCATCTGTCGAGTCCAAGATGGGGTGTGTGTGTGTGTGTGTGTGTGTGTGTGTGTGTGTGCGGGGCAGATTGGCAAGATTAGGGTTGGCTACCACCCCCCATTCACACTAGGGATGTTCATTTTGAAAAATTTCCATAATCGAAAATCGGGGGAAATTAACGATCAATTATCGATTATCGATCATATTAATAATAATATATTTTTTTATATATATATATATATATTTTTATTTTTTTTACAAAATGTATGCCTATGGCAGAAAATACGAAAGACAACGTGTTCTCCTCAATGAACTCTTTATTTCAATGTGTCTCCTCTCCAACACTCTCCGGCGCATGCCGGTGTGAATTCCCCATGTTTAAAACAGTTTTGTTGGCACAAAGGCCCGTGCCCAGCCAGAAAACTAGAGACTATATGAAGCTCCACCTCACGTTAGTCGGCTGTGCAATGGAGTGGGGCGAGGAGGAACGAAGTCCACCCAAACCTAGTCGGAAAAAAATAATAATAATAATAATAATAACAAAATCGATAAAAATTCCACATGATCGATTCCATTCCTTAACGATCAATTATCGATTTTCGATAACTGATGAACATCCCTAATTCACACACACACACACACGCACACACACGCAGGCACGCACGCACGCACACACACACACACACACACACACACACACACACACACACACACACATGTGCGTGCACACACACACACACACACAGACTGCACCTCCATTCCTTCCAACGCATCTTCATTCCCAACATGCCTCCTATGTTGACTATTTTATTTTATTTTATTTTATTTTATTTTATTCGGCAATTGAAAAGCAATACAAAATACATCATAGCTTTAAAAATTGACAAGGATAAGCACAATAAAGTCTCAGACTTATTTCCATTGTGGTCCTTGATCTTGTGGCAGAGAAGAAGAAGAAGATGGCG
>NC_139623.1:116120778-116135778 GCF_964638095.1 Poromitra crassiceps
AACTGGAACGCGGCTGTAAAAAAGCTGGATTTAGCGGACTTTTCAGTGCTGAGCACACGCAGAGCAAACACACTCACAGCAGAGCCGAGCAGAGCAGAGAGACACTCCTCCCACAACGGAGGGGGGGGGGGGGGGGAGGAGGAGGGGGGGAGGTGGGGCACGCAGGACACTACAGCATACAACAGACCCAGGCACTGCAGCAGGCTCGATGCACAGAGAGCAAACAAGCTAGAATAGGCTATCTGATGCCCACCAGCAGTAAATCAAGACCAGCATGAAGGTGTAGGGTCTGCGCACGCAGGGGCCAGCGCTGCTGGTTGCAGCTAAAAAGTATTATTTGGCCAAACAAAATTCCTTTGTTTTCACTCTTTTATTGAAGGAAATTATTTTTGAGGTGTCATTACATCAGAAAATATTAGCAATGAGTCAATGATGTGCTTGAAATGCTTCCTTTCACAAAAGGCTGAATATCTCAGGTTTCTAGAAAAAAATGGCTGTTTTTGGTCTAATCAAGCTATCTTCTCCGCTATCTTCTTCGCTCATAACTAAAGAACGGAAAATGGGATCAATAAACTTTTTTTTGCAGGTGATAGAAGAGAGTCTCATCGTTATTTGTGCGTGTTCAGTGTTTACATAGTAATTATTAAAGAAATGATATGACTGTTTTAAAATGCATTGCGGCCTATGTGGCACAGTACAGCACCTTTTGCCCAAGGGCCGTGGCACTCAAAGTGTTAAGGTGTGTAGCTTTAGGATGATCAAGAAACTAAATGAACAGATGTTTTTCATAGAGCTCGCTCTCTATCGCATAACAGCAGTGGATGGAAACATGCATATATTTGGCATTTTCTTTGGCCGGTTTTCTAAAATGTGCGATACATTTGGATGGAAAGCCAAGCTGTGATTTACACAGCAGACAGTACATGTGTAGTATGTTAGCGTCAGAAGCAGAGACCAGGCATGTGTATGGCTGTTAAATGCATCTGGGTGTAGAGCAAAACAAACGACCAACAGCTTTCAAATATCCAAAAAACATTTATTGAAATGTGGTGATCTGTAACGTCAACGTTACATAATAGAGCCCCAAGTGGCAGTGCTGTTATGAAATTGGCCTGGCATCAACTGAGTGGTCAGCTAGCCGCGGGTCCCTGGTGCTCAGAAATCGAGGATCCAAATAGGTGTTATTTTGATCAAACTGACCCCATTACGGGAATCTACAGTGTTACGTTTGTCTACTAACATTATTAAAAGTTCATAAAGTGCCATTCCCATATTAACATTTATAGAGCTAAAACTAAACAGTTTTTCAGCCCCGCTTTGCAGCCATGTTTGCTGTGCTCTTCTTCGAGCTGGTGATAGATGCATTCTGGATACATGGCTCTATATACTGTAGTGTAAACAGCTCGCATACATCATTTCATATTAGTTAGTGTACAGCGAATACACATTGAGGAAGAGTAGGCAGTAGGCTGAGTAGAGGTATCCAAACAGGCCCCTGGTTGGCAGATTTTGACATTTGTAAGGCCATACACACCCTGACAGGCAGACTGCTTACCCCCCAATGAATGTGAAGGCATGTTAATCCCACCTGTAAACCTTCAACCAACCCCAACTCTCTCTCTCTCTCTCTCTCTCTCTCTCACACACACACTCACTCTCTCACTCTCTCTCTTTACTCTTTCATCTCATCCCCTATCCCTCTCCTCTCCTCATGGCTTTTATTTTGAAAATCCCTCTGACTAAAGACACTACAGCAGGGATACTCAACTTGCTTTGTCCGGGGGCCACTTTCGTGAAATGATAGAAGGCCAGGGGCCAGTTAATAAACAAACAATATACATTTTTCTGTAGCGGATTGTAGGTTTTCGTGGTGTCAGCCAGAGTTTAGTCTGACAATGTTGTGCACACCGGATAGTTAGTTAGGTTAAGTTAGTACATACATAAGTGCCCTTGGTAGCAAGCAGATGGCGGTATTTGACAATTTAGCAGCTAAATCATAGATTATTGAAAGATATTCCATATTCCAGACTGAAATGCTATAACAGAAGTGGAGTATTGACCAGAATGACATGAACATTTGGACACTTATTCAGCGGGTATCTTGCATGTTGCGTTCAGGTGCACTGTTTTTTTTGGTTTCAATTCCATCGCGGACCACACAGGGGGCGCCTGTGGGCCGCATGTGGCCCGCGGGCCACCAGTTGAGTATCACTGCACTACAGCTTGTGTAAACTGGAACTCCAAAGCTATTTTCACACATGAACTCCAGATCAGGTGAGGGTTGCTCCCCACTGAGCCTGCCCCGGATGATACATGAAGTGTACCCTTTCACACATGAGGCATGTTGCTTTCACACATGAGTAGCACCTCCGCAGAGTTTGTAAAGTAGAGCGGGGGCGGGGGCGGGGGTGGGGGACTTTGGGCATGACCACACAATGGGGAGTTGTGAAAACTAAAAATACATAATGGGCGATAACTGCCTAAAGTTCACGGCATATGCGCGTTCACGTGTTTGCGCATAATGTTAGTAATTAATTAAACAACCCTACAACTCACGCCCAGATGCATCGATTTCCTCGAGTCGCAAGCACTACAAACAAAACAGGTCTTTGCTATGTTCAGTCCTCAAATGCATCAAACCTACTAGAATTATACAGAATACAGGAAGCTAGACGTTTTTACCTTCAAAATAAAATAAATGTTGTATTACTTAGTAACAAAAAATCAGAATGTCGACTCACTACGGGTTAAAATTGACTTTTCGAAGGGAGCAGATATTCTTCCAGTTTATCTCCGTTCTGTATCTTTCGAAACACACAGAAAAAAACATTACACGTGCATTTACTTTATTTAATTGCCATTATTGCGAAGGTTATAATGGAAGTTTTCATTTTATACTGCCTGACTTGACGCTACTTGGAATTTGCGGTTCTGCCATTGAATCTTCACAAACGCTATGTAAATGTTAAATCAAAGGCATGAACGCAACCAGATCCAGATACCCTACCTAGCGATGTCCAATACTGGGAAGCGGGACGACCCTCGTGTCCAAAAATGCTTATTAAATGTGTGTGCTGTGCGAAGCAGACATGAAATCAGAGCAGAGCCATGAGCCTTTCAATTCCCAGCAACATGTTGGCTGTCGCACACGGAGCAGGTTTGAGCTTCATTTGGAAACCAAATGGCATGATGTGTTTTTTGCTCGCTCATTCACATCGACTATTTATATAATAATAATCTGTCACGATGTCTCTGTCCTCATGCACTCACTTTGCTGGCTACTTCACGGAGCTCTGGAGGGGGGGGGGGCAATCCGTTTCTGTGACTACGGCTGGGGCTAGACTTACCTCCGTCTAGGAGGAGGCTCGCGGGCACGCGCTCAAGTAAGTAAGTAAGTTGGAGTTGTAGAGTTGAAAGTTTATGTGAGAGGAAAGTGTGTGTGTGTGTGTGTGTGTGTGTGTGTGTGTGTGTGTGTGTGTGTGTGTGTGTGTGTGTGTGTGTGTGTGTGTGTGTGTGTGATAGAGGCCCTCTGTTAAACTAACAGACAGGCAGGAGGTCTCCCTGCCCCATCTTTTGTCTGTCTCTTTCCTACAGGCATGCAGGGCTGCCACATAAACAAGAGACCTTTCAATTTGACTTCAACACACCCCCCCCCCCCCCCCACACACACACACACACACACACACACACACACAGCCACTACTGTACCCGCCCTCCATGCCCTCAGCTACCAGATTGCTGCCAGCCAAAAGGGTTGGGTAGATGGAGCCAGTGTGACCGAATGAATGTAAGTCCTCGTGAGTCCCGAGTGGTAGCGAGTTAGTTGGTTAACCTCACTCCCCCAGTATAAAGGCACATTAATCAGCTCCGCCAAAGGAGCTAGCTCTCTTGGTGCAGTGGTTAGCATGTCCGCCTCGCAAGCCGAAGGTCGGCAGTTCAAATCCACCCCTGGGCAAGCCCTTAACATGGGTTGCTGCAATTACCATCAAACACAAGGCCATTACAAATGGTGCTGTGACCCGGGTGTGGAGTGAGTTTAGGGGGGTGAGTGTAACCGAGTCCTCGTGAGTCCCGAGTGGTAGCGAGTAAGTTGGTTAAACTCACTCCCCCAGTATAAAGGCACGTTAATCAGCTCCGCCAAGGGAGCTAGCTCTCTACGTTAAATGTGCTGTAGGCGATTCTGGAGGAAGGATTGAGTCAACAGGGTTCTCATTCCAAAGTAGTCAAATCCTGAGGCTTTGAGTTGGTGCTCCGGTCCAGAACACCAACCCAAAGCCTCAGTATTTGACTACTTGGGGATGAGAACCATGTTGACTCAATCCTCTGTGGAGTTCTCTCTCCTGGTTGGATAAACCTGTCCCAATATATAAAAATAACTTTGGTTTAAGATCCTTCTTCCGTACTAATACAATAATCTGGAATGACATACCCCACCATATCAAATCCGTCATATCCGCTCCGCTCTTCAAACTTACCTATAAGCACTACATATTAACAAACCAAGCCTGCAACCACTGATTCTCCTGATGATTTTTATTTATTTATTTGATTGCAAATGTATATTGTCTTTAATGCTGATGTATTTTATTCTGAATAGCACTTTGAAATGTATTTTAGAACTGTATTTTATAGGAACCTGCTGTAAACCAGTTTTAAACTGAGTCAGGCCAGGTTTGACTGTAACTATAATTGTTGCTTTTAATTATGTGATAACTATTGAACATATCCATGGTAGCCGATTGGGTTGATGGAGCATAACTCTCAAAAGAAGGGACAGCTTTCTTCTTCATATTTCTCTCTCTGTCTCAGCTCTCTCTCTCTCTCCCTCTCATGTGCAAAGTGAAGAACTGCTTGGTTTGCAAGGCAGCAACATGTCCGACAGCTGTGGGACAGACCTGCAGCTGTGTGTGTGTGTGTGTGTGTGTGTGTGTGTGTGTGTGTGTGTGTGTGTGTGTGTGTGTGGGTGCGTGCGTGCGTGCGTGCGTGCGTGCATGCGCCTGTGTGTGTGTGTGTGTGTGTGTGTGTGTGTGTGTGTGTGTGTGTGTGTGTGTGTGTGTGTGTGTGTGTGTGTGTGTGTGTGTGTGTGTGTGTGTGTGTGTGTGTGTGTGTGTGTGTGTCGGGGTCGTCCGCTGGCAGGAAGGAGTAGGCAGCGAGTGATGTGGTCAGACCCTCTGTCACCAGAGAGAGAGAGAGCGACAGAGAGAGACGCACAGAGAGAGAGAGAGAGAGAGAGAGCGAGAGCTCTTGTCTCTCCCTCTCTTCTTCCGTTGCTTGTTTTCTTTTCCTGGTCATCACTCTTCATCAGAGAGGAAAAAGCACAGGGGGCAGACTGAGAGCATGGTCTTCTGCTGGTAGCTCATATTGAACAGGGGGCAGACTGAGAGCATGGTCTTCTGTTGGTAGCTCATATTGAACACGGGGCAGACTGAGAGCATGGTCTTCTGTTGGTAGCTCATATTGAACAGGGGGCAGACTGAGAGCATGGTCTTCTGTTGGTAGCTCATATTGAACAGGGACTGATGGTCTTCTGCTGGTAGCTCATGAACAGGGGGCAGACTGAGAGCATGGTCTTCTGTTGGTAGCTCATATTGAACAGGGGGCAGACTGATGGTCTTCTGCTGGTAGCTCATGAACAGGGGGCAGACTGAGAGCATGGTCTTCTGCTGGTAGCTCATATTGAACAGGGGGCAGACTGAGAGCATGGTCTTCAGCTAGCAGCCCATATTGATATTTCTGGATTGGAGCAGATGATATTTTGCCCCCGATATTCAAGTTCACAGTTTATCCCAAACACATTTCCAGAAACTGTGGCTCAATAGAGTATGGCAGGAATGAGTGTGGAAGACCTGGATGTTAGCACTGCTGGCTCTTATGTGTAAAAGTCAATGTGATTTTTGTATGGGTTTGTAACGTTTAAGAAACAGCAAAGTTTGTGTTCAGCAAGATAATCTTCACAAATGAGGACCACCTTTCTGACTATTGCGTAAATGCTTTTTTTAACACGATTTTCGCTTAAAAAGTCATAAAAGTGGTCCTCATGGAAGATTATCTTGCTGAACACAAACTTCACTGTTTCATAAACTTTTGTTAACAACAGACCTTATTTCATGCATTTAACCAACGTCACTCCAGCTCTCTGGCGGAGCGGAGCCGTGACGTGCTCTGCACGCAGCCGGTTAGTGTTGGCGGAGCACGGAGCACGGAGAAAAACCGGAGCACAGCCGCAACGCAATGCAAATGCACTCAGTGGAATCCCGGCGTAAGCCTACAAAAATACATCATCCCTGCGGGACTCTTATTTCTCAAAAGTCTGAAAAACAAAACTGACACACAGTGCACTCGAAACCATGTTCTCTCTTCTCAAAATTGATTATTTCCACCAAAACAATATACAGAGCTAATGTATTGTTTATGTCTTACAGAGCATCAATTAAACACTGGTGTGATCAATTTAAAACACTACCATCAAAATAGTGTTCATGTAGTTTTTGGCTTCATGCAGCCATGTTACATTCAAATGCATCAAATTGTGTGGAAATAGTTGATTTTGTTTATGTTTCTGGTAAAAGTGTAGGATTTGTCCCCAAATAGCAGTTGATGCAATACAAATGTTTCCTATTTCAGCAAAAGCGTTTTCATGAGGAAAGAGTCCTGAAAAGTGACCAGGATTATTCTGTTTCCCCCAGAGTGTTCTTCTCATCAGGGTAGACCAGTGGTTCTCAAGTGGGGTCCGGGGACCCCGAGGGGTCCTTGAAGGGATTCCAAGCGTTCCCCAGCAAACCAGGGGGGTAATCTATTTTCACGATAATTCCATCCATAAGTAACACAATGACAGAATGTATGACTATTTTTGGTCATGGGTTTCATATACTTTCTGTAATAACACATCTGAAAGCAAAAATCATATCAGATGGGAGGGGGGTGGTTGGGTGGGGGGGGGTTGTCCGTGGTCCAATTTGTGTCAGTGTCAGGGGTAAAGAGTTTGGTCAAACCAGGTGATTCAGCTATTCAGAATCAGGAGAGACTAGAACATTTCACTCGGACCAAAACAACAAACATCTGCCTTGTCCTATGGTCTCTCCTGATTCTGAATATAGCCGAATCGCTTGGTTTGACCAAGTAAAACTTTGTTTACGATTTTACGAAACATCTTTGGAAAAATGAATGGGGAATGGGTCCCATGCCGAAGAGTGCATGACTTTGGCACTCTATAATATGTACTCAATCAAACTGCATCATCAGACTGATCAGATTTTTAATAAAAGTTCAATAAAGGAAGGAAAAAAAGTTAAAGTCTTTATTATCATTTCTGACATTGTAACAAAGTTAAAGACAGACCCATATAGGCTATAAAGATTTGCACCATATATTTGTCTGTTTTTAACTTAATTTAATTTCATCTGATTATATATTTTGTTGATTTATTTTAGAAAAAAAAAGATATAGTATTTTTCATTTGCCTACTTACATTTTTAGTATTTATTTTATTTATTTATTTAATTTTCTTTTCTTGTTAAATTTAAAAACTTTTATTATATTTATTTGTATTGTTTAGTTCATTTATTCTCCCCTTTTCTTTCACTGTGTTCTTTAGTAAATCTGTAGTTTTCACTATCCACTCTCATGCTTTTTTTTTAAATATATTTTCCCCCGATCCCCCCCCCCCCATTTTTATCCCCCATTAGTGCAACTTTTAATTTATTTATCCTGGATGCTGCTCCACCCTCTGCCGATCTGGGGACAGCCAAAACTGGCTCCATGCTTCGTCCGAGACATGGGCAGTTAGCCAGCCGCTTCTTTTCACCTGACAGGGGAAGCTTCACCGGTAGGACATAGCACGTGTGAGGATCACGCTATTTCAACGAGTTCCCCTCCCTCTGAACAGGCGCCCCGAACGACCAGAGGAGGCACCACTTCAGCAACCAGGATATTGCATGTTTTGGTGTGGGGTTCCTATATGAAGGAAACCGCCAGGGGGCACGGGGAGAAGATGCAAACTCCACACAGAAAGGCCCTTTTGACGACCCCACCCGGGCGGTGGGCACTCGAGGACATGCGGAGGGGCACGCATTCGTTCAGCGCTCACAGCGTCCCAGGTGGGAATCAAACCCAGGACCTTCTAGCTGTGAGGCGACAGCGCTTACCACTGCACCACCATGCCCCCTATCCACTCTCATGCTGTGTCAGCAAATCACATAATTTATCCTGTGCAAAAAAGACAAACTAAATGAATATGGTAATATCAACAACAACAACAACAACAACAACAATAATAAGAATAAGAATAAGAATAAGAATAAGAATAATAATAATAATAATAATAATAATAATAATAATAGAGGGAGAGAGATGAGAGAGAGGGAGAGAGCAACAGCAGCAAACACAGGAGTGGTTCTGACTGACATAACTGATCACTTTCCTAATGTACTGTTTGTAAATCTCACTTGTGAACTAGCTCCGCCTCCCTGTAAGAAATCAACGAAAGTGTTAAATAACAGAACTCTGAGGCAGCTCTGTGACAACCTGAAGACAAAAAGTCATGGAATAATGTTTACTTTGCTCCTGATCCAGACACTGCATATGACAGCCTGATCAGCCAATTATCCCATTCTATTCGTAACTCTATTCCTGAAAAGACTGTCATGTGCAGAGCTGAAGATCAGAACCCTTGGCTCACAAAAGCTATTAACTTCCATAAAACAGAAAAACAAACTTTATAAACAGTATATAAAAAATCTGAGCCACATTAATAAAAATAAATA
Organism: Poromitra crassiceps; assembly: GCF_964638095.1. NCBI lineage: Eukaryota > Metazoa > Chordata > Actinopteri > Beryciformes > Melamphaidae > Poromitra > Poromitra crassiceps. The sequence goes on from NC_139623.1 coordinate 116,129,541, forward strand.
TAATGCCTACAGGAATAAGCTCACGCATCTAAGGAAAAGCAAATGTGTATATTTCGCTGAACAGCTAAGGACAGCCCAGGGTGACACTAAGAGGACTTGGTCAGTCCTGAACAAGGTCCTGAACAGGGACAAAAAACAACCAGTACTCCCTGATCATGTCAACTTGTCCAAACAAAAACTCTCCAATCAATTCAATACTTATTTTGTCTCTGTAGGCGAAGACCTGGCTAATAAAATCTGCCCTCCTCAAGGTATCTCTTACAACCAGTATCTCACAGGAGACTACCCCAACAAATGTTTTATGAAACCTACTGACTGCGATGAAGTATATGAAGCCATCATTAATCTGAACAACTCTCGTACAGCTGGTATGGACGGAATCTGCAGTAAAATCTTGATTGCCGTAGCTGCTATTATAGCAAAACCACTTGCATTTTGCATAAATGTATCTTTACTTTCTGGTGTGGTGCCAAGGATGACCAAAATTGCAAGAGTAATACCAATTTTCAAATCGGGTGATAAAAATAGTATCACCAACTATCGTCCAATATCAGTCTTGCCTGTTATTTCAAAGATTTATGAGAGAGTTGTGTTTAAAAGACTCAGCAAATATCTTGATAAGCTCAATATACTCACTACCTCTCAGTACGGTTTCAGGAAAAAGAATACAACTTGTATGGCAATATTAGACCTAATAGAAAAAATAAATTATGCTGTTGATCGGGGGAACTGTGGAGTGGGTGTATTTCTGGACCTTTCAAAGGCCTTTGATACTATTGATTTTGACATATTGTTGGGGAAGCTGCACCATTATGGTGTCAGAGGACTAGCTCTTGAATGGTTTCGCGATTATCTGCATTGTAGATATCAGTATGTTGACTTACATGATTTTCATTCTCAAAAAATGGATGTTAAATATGGGGTCCCCCAAGGTTCACTTTTGGGGCCTTTGCTCTTCATTCTTTACATCAATGATTTTGTCAATTCTTCTAAATTATTGCATAAAGTGATATTTGCTGATGATACAAACTTATTCCTGTCCCATTGTCTTGTCCCACATGCACGTAGCCCTGTGCAATCTGACAAGCAGCTAAACACCTCCCCCATCAATCACTGGAGACTGGAATCGTCATATGTCAGTTTATTGACGGAGAAAGGGTGAAACTGAGAAGTGAAACAGAAAGCAAACTTTCTTAAATATTGAGCAGATGAGTCACAAGCACCATAGAATAATAAATGTCTAACAAAATTACAGAAAATATAACTCCACATGGCTATAGTACTGTAATATTTTCGTAGCTATGAACAAAGGCTGTAGCAGGCTTAGAAACAATAATGTCACACAATGTTATACAGAGTAGATAAAAAACACTTATCTAAATAAAGTGAAATTGACTTAAATATATACAACACAATGTAAGAGTATACTATTTTACTGAAGCATACTATGGTGCTATTCTGATACGAGCTATCAATCAACCATCATCATCAAAATACTCAATATTGCATAACAAACTTAGGAATTAACAGTCAAATACAAGAACAATTATGTAGAAATATACATTTGACATACCGAGAATGCTACCAAAGGCATCGAACGTCGAAGTTTGAACTGGAATGTGAAAGTTGAGTGAGGACAAGAACCATGCTGCTGTCTTGCTCACAATTGACTTCTTGACTGAGCACATGGCCAGAGATCACATGACTACATGCATAACTGATGTAATACAGAACTACAACCAGCAGGGGAGAAAAACAAACTCAAGGAAAATAATGTCCTGATGGGAACAGAACACCCATAACAATTCATATGAGCTTCAAGATCTACTCAATGTTGAACTCCAACAAGTGGATACTTGGTTCAAATGTAATAAATTATTGCTGAATATCAGCAAAACTAACTTCATTGTATTCCACTCTAACAAAAAATCAGTGGATCATATCTACCTCAAAATAGATGGAAGGGAGTTTCACAAGAGTAAAGTCAACAAATTTCTTGGGGGTCCTCATAGACAAATCACTCAACTTCAAATGTCACATTGATCATCTGTTAACAAAACTGTCTAGATATGTTGGTCTATTCTTCAAACTCCGTTATTTTCTTCCTTTATCTGCTCTCCTGATCTTGTACAAAACCTTGTTTGAGCCACACATTAATTACTGTAACATTATATGGTGCAACACCTTCCCCAGTTACTTGAAGAAATTAGAAAGCTTACAAAAGAAAATAATAGGTACGAGCCATATCCTGGTCTGATTTTAACGCACCCACACGTTCCCTCTTCCATAGCTTTAATCTCCTGAGGCTTGCTGAGTTCAATATTCATCAAAACGCAATCATGATGTACCAAGTTGTCCATAACTTAAATCCAAGACTCTCCAAGCTCATCCCAGTCAACCGCCCTGCCCTGTTCATACTTTTAATACCAGAAATACACATCTTATTTATGAAGAAAAGACGACTGAAATGCACCAGTCTAAGTATAACCAATAGGGGGCCGCGGATCTGGAATGGGCTTGATGAGAGCCTGAAAACATCTCTATCCATCTCTGTTTTTAAGAAAAAAATGAAAGAACAACTGCTTAATTCGTATGTATAATTTATACTTAATCCATAATCTGGGATTGTTTTGTTTGTTTTGTTGTCTGCTGACTGTCCTGTTGTGTTTTTATGCTGTATGCAGTAACTTGTATTCAAGTTTTGTACTAAGTCTTCCTGCTCAGGCTCCCGCCATAAGCTTTAAGTAGCTTCTTGGGAGACCTGGCACTCCACACAATTGTGTTCTTGATGTTGATCCACATGTCGACTGTTTGTGTGTGGGGGGGGGGGGGGGGGCGAAATAAAAAAATCTGAAAATCTGAAATCAATGGGCTCACATTCTGGTCATTTGGTTTTGAAATAATGTAACTTTTAGTAGAAACATCAAAGGAAAAGAGACAGAGAGAAAAGAGCTGAGACAAATGGAAAAAGTGGAGAAAAAGAGAGAAAAACACATTTGGTGTAGAAATGACAGGGATAGAGAGAGAGCGTGAGAGAGACAAGAAGACGAGAGTGAGAGAAAGAGCGAGAGAGAGAGAGAGAGAGAGAGACAGAGGGGGAGAGAGAGAGTGGGAGTTAGATTGAGGGGGGCAATTAGATGGGGATTTCCAGTGTTAGTGAATGAGTGGGCTTCAATATGAAGAAAGAGAGAAAGAGATCGAGAGGGAGAGGGAGGGAGGGATAGAGAGAGGGAGACAGGGAGAGATGGAGTGGATAGACAGTAGAAACTAACAGAGGAGTATAAGGATGATGATGAACGATAAGAAGAGACAGGAAGAGAGACATAGAAAATGAGAGGGAGAGAGAGAGATAAAGAGAGGCAGACCGTCCTGAGCGAGCGATAAGTGACATAGAAAATGAGAGAGAGGGCTAGAGAGAGAGGAAGAGAGTGAGAGAGAGAGAGAGAGAGTGAGAGAGAGCTTGTAAGTTCCTCAGATAAGGGAACAGGGCAGACCAGTGTTGCCCCCTAGAGGCAATGATGTGTGTGTGTGTGTGTGTGTGTGTGTGTGTGTGTGTGTGTGTGTGTGTGTGTGTGTGTGTGTGTGTGTGTGTGTGTGTGTGTGTGTGTGTGTGCGTGCGTGCGTGCGTGCGCGCGTGCGTGCGTGTGTGTGTGTGCGTGTGTGTGTGTGTGTGTGTGTGTTTTCCTGTGGAAGAGGGGACATCCTGTGACAGTGACTCAATTCCCCCCCTTACCCCAACACACACACACATACACACACGCACAAACACGCTGTTTACCCTGTTTGAAGCTGCTAACAGACATTTCCTAAAGACGCACATGTGCACACACGCACGCACGCACGCACGCACGCGCACGCGCACGCGCACACACACACACACACACACACACACACACACACACACACACATTATGAATGAAATAGTTTATGGGAATAATACTTTATATACACTTTACAATCGGGCAATTGAAAATAACTTTTTAATTGTATTGTGATCGAGGGACAAACATGTGTGTGTGTGTGTGTGTGTGTGTGTGTGTGTGTGTGTGTGTGTGTGTGTGTGTGTGTGTGTGTGTGTGTGTGTGTGTGTGTGTGTGTGTGTGTGTGTGTGTGTGTGTGTGTGTGTGTGTGTGTGTGTGTGCGTGCGCCTGCTCCTGCAGCTCTCCTGCCTCAGGTTAAAGTGCCTGCTGCTTTCCTATCAAGAAGTGTCTGCCTCCAGTTTGTGTGTGTGTGTGTGTGTGTGTGTGTGTGTGTGTGTGTGTGTGTGTGTGTGTGTGTGTGTGTGTGTGTGTGTGTGCGTGCGTGCGTGCGTGCGTGCGTGCGTGCGTGTGTGTGTGTGTGTGTGTGTCATGAGGAGACAGAGGGGGCGGTCCCAGGAGCAGCAGTGGGAGGGGCTGGGGGCGTGGGCTAAGGGCCAGCCCACCAGCATAGTGACAGAGATGTTGATTCAGTCAGGCACTCCAACACAAGGCACTGAGAGGATCACACACACACACACACACACTCTTCACTGTGGAGTAACAGAGCCCGCTACAGGACGAAAGGAGGGGGAGAGGGACAACTGCACCTGTCCTACACACACATACACACTCTCTCTCTCTCTCTCTCTCACACACACACACACACTCACTCAGGCAGGCTCGGACCGGTCGTCCCTATGTGTGGATGGGACGAAAGTTACTCGGTGAGTAGACAGACAGTTTCAAAATCTGCTTCTAACATTTTGCGATTCTTGAATCCCAATTTCTTTTAATTTTTGAGTTCCTTAATTGCCTCTTTGGTCTGTTTTGGTGCTTGTTTTCTCACTGGGAATTTGGATATTTTGATTAAAATGCTGTGGTTTTATACTGTCTGCACAGAAATTCTGTTAAAAATAAACTTTTAACACTTTGAGACTTTTAATTCCACATTTATGAACTTTTAAGTTTCTTAAACAGCTCTTTGGACTGTTTTGGTGCTTGTTTTGTGACTGGGAATTTTGGGTTTTATACAGCCTAGACATATATTCTGTTAATTTTTTTTTTTACTTTTAACACTTTGAGGCTCTTAATTCCATGTTTCTGAACTTTTAAGAGTTTCTTAAATGAGCCTTTGGTCTGTTTGATGCTTGTTTTTGACTTGTGACAGTTACAATTTGATTAATTTAGCATATTGTTACTGTGAGGATTGAGAATCATTGGCAAAAATCAACTTTCAAGACTTTGAGACTCTTCAGTCCAAATTGCTGAACTTTGGTCAGTTTGGTGTTTTATAAGCACTTGGAATTTAGAGATTTGATTAAAATAGCTGCTGGCATGCTCTGACTGTCTGGATTCAGACTGAACGGATAGAAATGTCATCAAAAATCAGATTAAGATTGAAACTCTTTCATCCACATTTACTCAGTTATCAGAGATCTTTTACTCCGATTTTTATCTGGTGCTTGTTTCTAACTTATAATTTAGAGATTCTATTAAATTTGCTGCGTTCATGCAGAAAACACACAAAAATCTATTTCAATTTCATAAATCAATCAAGAATTTAGGATTCTTGAATGCACATTCTTGTCTTTTCGGAGCTCCTCATCAGCTTTCTGCCTGTTTGATGCTTGTTTTTGCCTTGGAGTTTAAGGGTTTTTTGTTAAAAACTGCTGCTTAATATGTTTTCCACACCTTTTTTTTTTTTATTAAATTTGATTATTTCAAATCACTGCTGTGACGTTTTACCCATTTTTATGACTTTGTTCAGTCCCTCAGTTGTGGATTTAAAGATGTTTCCCCTGTGTTGAAGAAGTTTGGATTTGTTGTTTAATGGAGAGAGTCATAGATAGACAGGGATGTGTGGATTGGGAGGTTTTGTCAAACCACAGACAGAGGAGCACAGTCAGAGGAGCTCAGAGGAGTGGATGTGTGTCCCCAGATTGAGCAGGCAGAGTGAGAGATCGTGTCACAGGCTCCGCTCTTCGTGTCCTCAGCGTGTGAGAGGTGAACTGAACTGCTCTGGCTTCTTGGTTTCAGTATTAGTTGTGGAAGTTGCAGCTGTTATGCAAAGAGCTGCGCTCTGAATTATTGGGAAACATTCTCATATGAAAGATGTTTTTTAAGGTACTGAATTTAAATGGTAAAACACAGTGACATTTTTTGCTGCTCTGATGCTGCTGCTGCGGGCAGAAGATTTGTTTCTTGTTATATTATACATGGCAGCAGTTTATAATTCAGATAAGAATTGATATTGTTGTGGCTTTGCAGGATCTGTAAGT
>NC_139623.1:116145778-116153278 GCF_964638095.1 Poromitra crassiceps
ACAGACAGAGAGAGAGAGAGAGAGAGAGAGAGAGAGAGAGAGAGAGAGAGAGACTGAGCTGCGATAGGGGCAGAGCTACATACAGAATGAGAGACAGAGAGAGAGAGAGACAGACAGACAGACAGACAGACAGACAGACAGAGAGAGAGAGAGAGAGAGAGAGAGAGAGAGAGAGAGAGAGAGAGAGAGAGAGAGAGAGAGAGAGAGAGAGAGAGAGATAGGGGCAGAGCTACATACAGAATGAGAGACAGAGAGAGAGAGAGACAGAGAGGAGAGCATAGAGCGGAGTCCCCTCAGCCAGCTGGTCCTGAGACTGACCCCCAAACCCTCCCCAACCTCAGGACAGCCAACCAAATTATCACAAATCAAAAGGAAAACTATATTACCTATTGGAAAAATACTACAAAAACCCATACACAGACTTGTGTATGGGTATTATCAGATATATTATCAGATATTAATATTATCAGACTAAGTAGATAATATTAGTATTTTGTTAACATTATGTGTGGAGCTGCCATCAGCTGAGGGACACTCAGTGGACAGGAGAGCCGTCCACATCTAGCTGAAACATATATAGAACACTTAATACCCAGTGAGTAAATGAGACATGTATTCTTCTTGGACACCCACCTATTTGCACTAGCATCCTATCTATTGGTTTGCTTGGTTAATTTGTTGTTCCAAATAGGTTTTCTGGTCAACACTCATCTTTATTTGATCTTATTTTATTCTATTGTATTCTTCTTCTGAATATTTCAAAATAATTGTTACAGATTCTGTGAATTTCTGTTAATCTGTAAATGCTCACTATTTGCACTACCACCCTGTCTAATTGCCTGTTTATTACTGTTATGTTGTTATTCTGATTTTGGTCAACAATAGTCTTCTAGATTATCACATTCCATGTAAATTATTCTCTTCCTCTTTGAATATCTTCAGATTTTGTGACTTATGTTACTGGGTAACAAGATGTCTTTTTATTTTTCTGTTTTTGTTTATTGTAATTACTAAGTGTTGCTATATGTGTGCTTTGGCAATGTAAGACGCATCTTATCATGCCAATAAAGCCCTTTTGAATTGAATTGAAATTGAGAGAGAGGGGGGGAGGGAGAGGAAGAGAGAGAGAGGGGAGAGAGACACAGACCGACATAGGGAGAGAGAGACAGACAGACAGACAGACAGACAGAGATACAGAATGAGAGACAGAGAGAGAGAGAGAGGGAGAAAGGGAGAGAGAGAAAGAAAGAAGGGAAAGGCAGAGAATCAGAGAATTGGGAGTTTCTTGCTCTGATCAAAGAGCATCCAATGGGTTTAGAGCACTGTAAAAGCTAAGTTAATAACTCAACACAAACACAAACATAAACATAAACACTACATCTCTCTCTCTCTCTCTCTCTCTCTCTCTCTCTCTCTATCTCTCTCTCTCTCTCTATCTCTAGCTCTCTCTCTCTCTGGTCTGGTTCTCCCTATGGGGAGCTGGGGATTTCCCAAGTCATCAGCGGGAAGGGGGGGCTGGGGTCTGTTTGCGTGGGTTATGCATGAAGGGAAGTGAGGAGATGTGTGTGTGTGTGTGTGTGTGTGTGTGTGTGTGTGTGTGTGTGTGTGTGTGTGTGTGTGTGTGTGTGTGAAAATGTACAGTCTCAGTCTTCCCAGAGTTACTCTCGTTCAGAGGCGTCTCACCTTCTCTCTTTCCTTTCTCATCCTCCTCTCTTTTTCTTATTTAATATGAATTGTGTTATTTAATATGAATTGTGAGAGCAGACAGAATGTGTGTGTGTGTGTGTGTGTGTGTGTGTGTGTGTGTGTGTGTGTGTGTGTGTGTGTGTGTGTGTGTGTGTGTGTGTGTGTGTGTGTGTGTGTGTGTGTGTGTGTGTGTGTGTGTGTGTGTGTGTGTGTGTGTGTGTGTGTTGGAGGAGGGCAGACAGAGGAGTAGCACAAAAGGATCTGTTCTTTAAACAGGAGAGAATGATCCTCTGAAGTGGCATCGCTTCGGTTTGATGTGGCCGAGAGTGGAGGTGTGATGTAGAGAGAGTAACTGGTCTATAGACCAGTATATATATATATATATATATATATATATATATATATATATATATATATATATATATATATATATATATAGTATATATATATACTATATATATATATACAGTATATAGTATATATATATATATAGAGACCCCTTATACATCTGTCAACATTGGAGCTGCGCACGCATCGTGTAGGCAAAAAGCTGTGAGCCCAGCATTGACAGACACAGAGAACTGTGTAAAAGCCCCGCTGTCAGGACTGCTCTGTGCCCATCTGCGACACACAGTTAGATTTAATTTTAAAATGCAGTTCTCGGCTTACTACCACAGCTTATCGCCTAGTGATAAGCAATGTTATGCATCGAAATTAACGTTGGTTAATGGGATATGTCTTACAGACCCATACGCAATGGCGCTGTCAATTGGCCAAGCCTAGTGGCCAGCAATGCATATCGTGCATTCCTTTATAACTGGGGATAGCATAGATAATTATTCTGTAACTTGCAAAGATATATTGTTATGTTGATAATGCACACAACTCAATAATGACATTATGTAACGTTACTTGGTCGTTAACTAACCGAGCGATGTGGCTGAGCAGCCTACAGCTACAGGGAGCTTACCTGATTATGAAATGAGCACTACAAAGTCGGGCATTTTTAATGATGTCCTCGTTCCAATCAGTTCAACTCAATAATGACATTATTTAACGTTACTTGGTTGTTAACTAACCGAGCGATGTGGCTGTTACTAGCAGCCTACAGCTACAGCTTACCTGATATGAAATGAGCGAGCACTGCAAAGTCGGGCATTTTTAACGATTTCCTCTTTCGGCTTGCAACCAAAGACACCTACGGTTAGCATTAAAAGCAGTATGAGTTGACGGGATTCGGTAAAACTTTAGTCCTTGCTTTGTTGATATTGTAACAGACTGTTCAGTGTTGTGTTCTATTGCGTGTGTGCGAGGCTCGAGTTGCCGTAGAACAGGATATGTGGGGAGAAGCTTGTTATAACGTTACAGCCTGGCTCTATCGTTTATTATTTTATTAACCAAGTGTGAATAGGCGGACCCGAATACTCTGCTACAATAGCTTTCCGATTCTGGCATCCCACTGCACAACACGAAGACATGTCTTGCTCGAATAGTTTTCCAGCCACTGGTAAACTACTTGACAGGGCTGCGCGGAGTCTGTCTTTCTGCCTCCGTCTTGCGCATCGACGCTGCGTGATGTCAGTGTGACGTAGTCGTATATGGGGTCTATTGTAATTGTAATGGATTGTATTTTATTAATGTTGTTTTGTTTTATCAATTCTTTGGCAATATTTTACTTGAGACATTAATGCCAATAAAGCGAATTTCAATTTCAATTTGATAGAGAGAGAGAGAGAGAGAGAGAGAGAGAGAGAGAGATGGCCCATGTGGTTAAATTACAAGCTCACACACACACACACACACACACACACGCATGCACGTGCACGCACGCACGCACACACACACACACACACACACACACACACACACACACACACACACACTCACTCACTCACTCACTCACTCTCACACACACACACACACACACACACACACACACACACACACACACACACACACACACACACCAACTGATGCTTCACACACATTCCACTTCAAAGACCTCTGTAATACATGGTACCTTACCTCTGTCTAACCACAGTTTCTTCTTCTGTGTGTGTGTGTGTGTGTGTGTGTGTGTGTGTGTGTGTGTGTGTGTGTGTGTGTGTGTGTGTGTGTGTGTGTGTGTGTGTGTGTGTGTGTGTGTGTGCGCAGGTGGTCGGGGTGTGCAGCAGGGAGTACATCCCTAAAGGAACTCGCTTCGGCCCCCTGGTGGGAGAGATCTACACAGCCGACAGCGTTCCCAAAGACGCCAACCGCAAGTACTTCTGGAGGGTGAGCGAGCGTGCATGCATGCACACACACACACACACACACACACACACACATTCACACATGCACGCACACACATACACACATGCACGCACACACATACACACACACTTCCTCAAATACACACTGACACACTTCCTCAGAAGCCGGAGGGACCCCTTCCTCTGACGTCACACTTCTAAACTCAGTCAGTGGAACAGGAAACTTGCTCACTTACTGTTTTTCTGCCTGTGTGTATATACTGTATATATATGTGTGTGTGTGTGAGAGAGAGAGAGAGAGAGAGAGAGAGAGAGAGAGAGAGAGAGAGAGAGAGAGAGAGAGAGAGAAAGAGAGATGGGATGTGATGTCACTTTCACAATTAGTCCACACACACACACACACACACACACACACACACACACACCATTCAACAAAACACATCCATCACTGCCGGTAATTGAGAATACACACACTACCTGACCACCCTTGGGGAGTGTGTGTGTATGTGTTTCATTCACATCGGTCGAGGCATTCCATTCATGCTTATATCTGACCTGCCGCACTCAAGCAACACACACACACACACACACACACACACACACACACACACACACACCAAAGAGAGAGAAATGACAAAGCAAGACAGAGAGAGTGAGAGAGAAAGAGGGGGAGGAAAGTTTGAGAATGAGTTGTCTCTTCCTTTCCCTTTTTAATAGAAAGAGGGTCTCTCTCTCTCTCTCTCTCTCTCTCTCTCTCTCTCTCTCTCTCTCTCTCTCTCTTTCTGTCCATCTGTCAGAAGATGATGAGAGGGTGAAAAGAGTGAAATTGTGAGGAATGAAATGATGGAGGGAGAGGAGGAGAGGAAGCTAACCTGCTTAATTTGTTCATTACTTTGTTTGTTAATTAGTTTGTTAATTGGAGAGACATGCCTGAAAATGGATGGACCCACAGGAGTTTTTTTTACAGTATTGATAGAAAATGTATACATTTATTAAACCAACTCAAGTTAGTCTTTTTGTTGTGTGAGTTCAGTTATTGGGTTTAGTCTTTTTCATCAGATCCTTTTGGAAAAAGTGTACACTAGTATCATTGGTAAAACTTTGCAATAAGGGTAGATTAATTAAAGGGCCCATATTTTGCTAATATAATATATTATGATTTTATTGCTGCATCCTCTAGAGTAGCTTTGCATGATTCATAGTTCAGAAAACACATTGTTTATCTTGTACTGGCTCTCACGGGCCCCCTTCAGTTCACCTTCTGTCTCAAACACTCTGTTTTAGTCTTCTTCTGCGTTTGTTCTGCGCCCACCCAGACAGCGCCCCTCTGGTCGCTCCTAGAAACACAAGTCCATTATCCAGCGTTACAATATCTATCTCTAATCTATCTATCTACTGTATCTATAGCCGCTTTCACACACAGATCGCGCAAAATTGCAGTTCAGAAGGCCCGCAAAGCCGGCAGCCTCGCCACAGAAATTGCTTTCACACACAGCCAAGCAGCACCGCCACATTCCCGTCTTGCGGTGTGCTTTCAGGTGATAGCCACCGCTCCCGGATTGAAAGGCGAGCGGAGGCATTTCCACCCAGCTCCTCCTAGCCCAAATGAATATTTTCATAGGTTAGTGTAGCCTAGGCTACTGTATGATGAACGAATTCATTCAACAACCAAACATCGCCGATGTACGCCAGCCAACGACGTGCAGCTGCGGTCGTTAAGGATCAGTGTTAAAACACGAAAGTGTTGTCCACATGCAGCATGGTAACAAGGCTTTCAATATTCATATTCTGATCGACTTTATGGATCACAGATGCACCATCATGTAGCCTATTAGGTACAAGGCTAATTCTTATCTTTTGGTTCCAGTTTTTTGTAAAGCAAATTATTCCCATGAAGTAGCCTAATTAGCGTCCGTTCTGAAAGACGACGCCCACATATCAAACAGCTGCAGTCGTTACTCGTCGTCGGGAGAATAGTAGGCTATAGGCTATAAATGCACATGATTACTATAACGTTAGTAGTTTTTGTAAGGGAATGCACATGCACAACTGGCTAGCTAGACAGATTGCAGTTCTGGAGCTGGTTTCCAGAGGGAATATCCTCAGACCAACTCGCCACAGACAGCTATAGTCCTCTGAAGCGTATTATTAGGCTATATCTGTTAATTTTACCTGTCAACATCGTTTGAGCATAAAGCCTAACCTACTTACTAGGCATGGAGCATTCCTCCTGGCCGCATTTTTTTACTTTCACTTATGCCTTTCACTTATGCCGTTCTTGCTGCATGAGGGGCTTTCCCATCGGAGGCGCGGATCCCATTTTCCGTGCATTTTACGGCTTTCAAGGCCGGTGTGAAAGCGGCTTATCTATCTATCTGTCTGTCTGTCTGTCTGTCTGTCTGTCTGTCTGTCTGTCTGTCTGTCTATCTATCTTATAGATAGATAGATAGATAGATAGATAGATAGATAGATAGATAGATAGATAGATAGATAGATAGATAGATAGATAGATAGATAGGCTATCTCTGGCTACTATTTTTGGCTCCTAAATTTGGTAGTTTCAACAAGCAACGGATTGTCAAAACTAATTTTACTATTGATGAAAAACATGACTTGGATGTATTTCATACAGCTCCATTACATACATATAGATAGATCGATTAACAAGCAAGCTATCAATCGATCTATCAACACCCAGCTCTGCTAGGCCGAGCTGCACGGCCGACATTTCCTTGCTAGGCCAGTAGGGCGTAACTTCCCGCAGCCGCCGTAATGTTACGCCCCGCCAGGGGAGCTTCACACTAATCAATATCGTCTCATTCAAGCCACAGCTGAACAAAATGTAGAAAATTATCAAAGCTCCCATATTATGCTATTTTCAGCTGTTTAATACATGTCGCTGTTTTGTTTTGTTTTTAAACAAGGTTACAAACCCAATAAGAGGAGGAAAATATTTGCCATTAAAACTTTTTTTTTTTCAAATTGATAATTTACTTTGTATCCCTTCCTCCCGCCTCCCCAGATCTACGCAGACGGGGAGTTCCATCACTTCCTGGATGGTCTGGACGAGACGCGTTCGAATTGGATGCGGTACGTAAATCCCGCCCATTCGGCAGCGGAGCAGAACCTGGCGGCCTGTCAGAACGGCGTGGACATCTTCTTCTACACGGTGAAGCCTGTGCCTCCGGGTGCAGAGCTGCTGGTCTGGTACTGCCACGATTTCGCCCACCGCCTGCACTATCCCCCCTCCGGAGAACTGATGATGCAGAAACTCAGTGAGTACGCCTGCTTTCAAAGCAGTCATTCTCATGCCTTTATTTTGGTAAATGACAGGAAGTCACTGTCACACGACTCACAACTGCAACAGCAAAGTGACTGCTTACAGAGACTCATAAGAATTATAAATCATATTAATGATTATACCGAGTGCAAAAATAAGGATGTCTTTGGAATACTGTCATGGAGTTTGTTTAGACTAGTGGTTCTCAAACTTTTTCACATCAAAGACCCATAAACTGACACAGGTTACAGACCCCCATTTGATAAGATTTTTGCTTTTAGA